>NC_135862.1:29243749-29361249 GCF_031162955.1 Sander vitreus
GGTAGTGAAGTTAAATCACATGAACATTGTCAACAACCAATGGGTGCGCTCCCTCCAGCACCAAAAGAGCCTGAGTTATTTATTGTTGCCATGGCGCCGCACTAAGCTAAACGCTAAAGAGGGAAAGTTGCAGATTTTCAACCCTTCAGAAGCATGTCATCCAAAGGGAGTTTTACCGGCAGACAAACGCAGACCGCCATTCATCTGAATGTACAGCAGAACGGAAAATCTGCAAACTTTCCCTTAAGTTACCAGCTAACGCTAGCAGTAGCTCGCTAGTTACATTTTTCAAAACAAATCTAGTTATAGTCTTGCAATTTGCGACCCTGTAAGATCTCCTGTCTTTACATATTATGACAGTCTTTAACATTAGATGTGAGATGATTTTCTTTAAATGTGAGATGGTGTCAGACTTTAGTCTTTTCAAGCTCAGTACAAAGTCTTCTAGGCAATGGTAGGCATTAAATGGTTTTCAGGGAAAAACTTCAGGGAGCTATCAGGGGACAGAGTAAAACAAAGACAGATAAACTTCTCCCAGACAGGCGGCCAATGATTGTTGAAACAAAGAGAGACACAGCCACTGGATAATAGACACAGAGACAGAGAGACAGATGTAAACCGTCAGACTGACAAAGAAGCAACAGTTTGACAGCCAAAGACAACTGACAGCCAGGTGAAACTTATAAATAATACAGTTTGAAGAGTCTTAACATCAATAAATCGCTGGCATGTTAATTTGGAGGCAAATATACAGTATAGTGCATACAAACAGCGTAACAACATGTCCACAGATAGAAGTTGGACAGGACTATGTGTATGACTGATTTAGTGAGACACAAATAAGACAGAAGTGCTAATAACTGTATGTTACTACAGCTTTCAGAACTGTTGATGCACAGGGCATCCATGTTGGATTTTGAGGTCGGGGTACTGCAAGGTTGTCCGAGTTCCGAGCTCGGAAATCAGGGGGGCGTGTTTTCCGACTTTGACCTTTCGAGTACAAATGGAACACACTATATATTTTGCATGTTACCATGCTAACATCTTCTAATTATCATTAAGCAGAAACTACAGCAGGGTGATGGGAATGCCATTAATGTTGCAGGTATTTGGTCATAAAACAAAGTCACTCAATTAATTCATTTGTCACGTAAGGAAATAATATAAAATACAATTCCAGGGAAATTTTATCCTGTCTTAGGCAGTGTCCTTATTTAGGATCTTAGTGGCCTGAGGGTAGAAGCTTCCCCTGAGGCTCTCAGTGCTGGTATCCGGTACTTTCTACCCGACCTCAACAGAGAGAAAAGGCTGTTACCCGAGGGATTTTGGATCTTTAATGATTCTCTTAGCCTTTTTCTTGCAGCGCCTGGTGTTAATATCCTTCAGGCAGGGTAGGGCACCGCCTAGCGTGTGTTCAGTTGAACAAACCACCGCTCTTGTTCGGTGCTGTTTCCGTACCAGGCAGTGATGTTTCTCCTCAGTATTTGAGGGGATAGCCGGAATTTCCTAAAAGCTGTCTCTACCTTGCTTTTCTCAGCACTCAGCCAGTATGCACTGGTCCCAGGTCAGACTCCCTGTGATATGGACACCAAGATGTTTGAAGCTGTGCACCCTCTCCACAGAGAGGAACAAAATAATTTTTAATTGATGATGGCGCTAGAGGAAAGTTAAGAGATCACTGGGTTTATTACAGTACATCTTGAGGAGAACATGAATATATATACCAAAGTCATAACAATCCTTCTTACAAGCCCTATTCGCACGTGATTAGTATTACCTGCTGACCTCTAGTCATTTGTAATAATTATGGAGGTTGTCTGTGATCTTAATCCTGTGCTAAATGGCCATGTCTGTAATTTGTGAGTAAAAGTAAAACAGTTAAACATGTAAGTAAAAATTCCCCTGCAAATGACCTACCATATTTTGCTGAACACAGAGGTCCTGTGATAATATTAGTCCCATCGACATGTCTGTGATTTGGCGGAGTCATATATAATTTTTCAAGGTTTTCGTTTCCTGTGCGCCTTTTTATCCCTCTTGTGAAGACGGATATGGGATCGCGGGGGGCTGCGGACATAGTCTTTGATGACCAACCTATGTCCTGACCACCGCCCGACCGGAGACCTCGGTCCCAGAGTCGACGCGCTCCCCGCAGCTTCGTCCGAGGGTTGACGGTGATGCTTGGTGGGTACCGCTGCGGTGGGGATAAGGGATGCACCTCTGGTAACCTTTACCGGCACTGGCCCAAAAAGATACAGAACCTTGACCCAAGTGCGGTGCGGCGGCCTCGCCCTGGCCATCCTCCACGCGCCTCCAGGTACCCAACTCTCAGGCTACAGATATGTCAGTAAATTCAAGTATAATCACAGGCTTCGCTTATCCCGTGCGAATGCGCCACACTAAACTTAGATGTGTGTGTGTGTGGGGGTGTAATTTCTAAATCACACGTGGTCCCCAGATGATACTAATCCTGTGCGAATAGGGCTGTTAGAAATTCATCCTATGGGGACCATGAATGTCTTAACTTTCATCTTAACCCATCCAGTAGTTATAGACAGATTTATGCAATTGTTACCAATAGAAAAGTCATGGCATAGCTCTTTTGTGACTTGTTACTTTCAATTTAAAAAAAAATCTTATCTTCGTCCCTCAAGGGGCAATTTGAGGGAAGCGAGTTTGCAAACACAAATGCATCTAAACAATTCAATGGCATGCATAAAAACAATCTAATAATACATATATGACAATGTTAGAAAGAGCTGAGATACACAGGGATTAATGGTTGTCTCCAATCTGCAGATGGCCAACAATATCCAACACCACAAAGGGACAATGAAAAAGTTAAAATACTTCCAACAAGAGAGGAATAAGTTGTCAGTATTCTCTGATCTAGTCCAAAAGAGTATATATTTCGGTGTCTGAGATGAGGTCTTGCTGAATCTTGTCAGCAGGAGCAGGAAGTAACGTGCACATTTAACTATTTCGGTGAAAGTGGTGACGCTCTGAATATTTTCTTCTTCTTGTGCCGACAGGCCAGGTGGGTGATGCAGGTTGCTGGTTTTCTCGGATAATTGCAGACATCCAACTTGACACACTGTTATGATCCAAACTGTACATACAATACAATTGTAGCCAAGTCTTTAAACCAGCTCTTTCTTTGTGGCAAACACATGCACACACACAGAAATGTCTAACCCAGATTCAGACAGCAGCATAGCCCAGGACAGGACAGCCTCTCTCTCTCTCTCTCTCTCTCTCTCTCTCTCTCTCTCTGTGTCCCAGAACAGCAGGGTATTTCCTTGTGGAACACTAGGAAAAACCCTGAGAAGTGAAACAAAGTCACAGGATATTTCGCTGCAGATACTCTTGGAGCTATATGAAGGCACAATACCAATCTAGTTCAAGGATGATGCAGCTTTTTGTCCAACTTTGTTGGAGTGTGTGTGTTTTGAAATGTGTTCATAGGCTGTTTATGAACGTTTATCCAACTTCTTGATGTCGATCCATGTCAGGAGGCAAAGAGGTCAAAGGTCAGCTTTAGGCTCCAGAACAAAATCCCAGCGCTGACAGAAATTTTGTCAGCTGTCCACATGCCTGATGTTACAGTAAATCCCGGATTTGTATGTATATATGTGTGTGTGTGTGTGTGTGTGTGTGTGTGTGTGTGTGTGTGTGTGTGTGTGTGTGTGTGTGTGTGTGGGGGGGTTTGTGTGTGTATATACTTAGCTGATGTGCCCTAATCACCGATGACACATGTGCTGATGTAACTGATGTGGCATCAGGCTACCTGTGATTAGTTGGTTCCAGATAAACACACCAGTGACTCACTGTGCTTTGTGGACGGAGCCATTCCCTCCAATCCTGTGACCTCGTTTCATCTGTAAGCCTAAAGCCTAACACATGCATGCACACATACTGTTAGCAGTGAGGCAAACCGGAAAGCTCTGTTAGATATTCAGGTATGAATCACCCTCATCCTCATCAGCTGGTTAAGAGTGACATGAGATAATGGAGGAGCTTAGCAGATTCCTGGATTAGACTTTCTCTTCCTGTCTCTCTTCTCAACTCATCTTGGTGTGCCTGCGTTTGTCTTTTTCCTTTGTGTCCTCCATGTACTGTTTGCTTTGGTTCTCTGCTTCTTCGCTGTCGTCTTTCTCCCTTGTCCTTTCGGCCTTGGCATCCCTTTGGCAGTGTATGCAATACTTTGGTATAATCAGTAGGCGATTTGTTAATTTTTACCAGGGGGGACGGTTCGTTTCGTTCAACTGCCTCATTAACAACTTTCCATGAAACCACCCCCAGCTATATAGTTTAGAGAATATTATAGATCCAACAAAACTGACAAAAGGGCGGGGCTCACAAAAAAAGTCCCAATTGCAAATTTGTCTGCTACTTCAACACCAAAGACAGGGCTATGGATTTATTAATACACATAGGCATCTATCGAATCACCCCTCCTCAGCCAGCCGTTTTTCTGCTTTGAAGTTAAATGACGTCTGGCGTTTTTTCCACTCTGAGTTGAAGTTTTTTCAACTCAAACATTCAGGGTGCTCCATAATAAACCATGAGGCCTTCAGCAACGCAAAAGCAGCTAGCAAAAAGCTTAGCTCTCATTGAAAACAATGACAAAAAGCCACCCCAGGCTACTAAAACGCACTCTGTCTGATCGTGTTCTTAAGCTTTCCGATTTCCGAGCCATGGTCGGGGCCATAGATTCTAACTTGCACAAACCCAGTTGAACGATTAATGAGTCAGGCAGACTAGACAAACATATTCAACTAAACAATCCCTCTGTCCCTGCACTCTCTCCGCTACTAGTGGTTATAGAGGGGGAAGCAGGTTAACAAGAGGTATGCATTTTGGTAATTTACATACAACAGGAATGACATTCCCCATCATTCCCCCCTCAAATCACCTGCAGGGTATAATTGATCCTTCCCCGAACAGTGATTGTCTTATCATAGCTTAGCAACTGCATGGCAGGCCTGCCAAGCTTTAGATTTCTACACATGTTAAAGCAGTGTGCATTAGTACTGCAGTAAGAGTGATACTCGGTACAAAGTGTTAGAAGGGTTTTCTTTTATTTTTAGCATCATCAAAATCAAAAACACAAGCGCAACATAATAAAAGTCAAGGGTTATATTATTAGCTAATTACATTATATTGTGCGACTACAAGTTACATTAGAAAAGTCCATTTTTCAAGACTGGAACCTCTATTGTGTTAGAGCCAAAATGATTGGAAGATAGTGGTTTTGTCCTGATCTGTATTTTTAAGTTAACACTCCAGCAATTCTATCAAAAAGATAAAGAGAGCGTTACCTTTGCCAAACTCCTTGGTTATTCTTTTTCCGTAAAAAGTTGTCCTTTCTAAAAGTAAAGCATGCTGTTTGAAAATGAATAATAAAGCATAAATCCAACCTTTGTGTTGCCTGTCCAAGAATATTTTGTTAAGTAAGCATCCAAACTGGGTTCTGTTGGAACAAATGAGAATTTGATTACAGTTGTATTTATTATACTGTATTATTCTAGAGATAACCAGCTTTACCTTTACAATACATGAACAATGCTCACAATGCTAAAAGAGGGGAAAGCAGTAAATCATCACATCTGAGAGGCTTGAATCAGCATATATTTGATATTTTTAGCCACACGGCTCTAGGGATGGCAATGTCAGTAGGCCTAGTACGTTGGTCTACCACTTTGGTATAGATTGAAATACCTGATCAACTTTTGGATTACCGTATTGGTCCTGGAAATACGACTGAAAAAGTGGGGTCGTCTTATATTTGGGGTCTTTTTTTTTATGGTAATACACCCACAACAGATGCCGCCAACAACACGAAACGAGTAAAACGCGCGTTGCCCTCATAACTGAAGCGAGTCACTGTCCCTCACAGCTAGCTAGTGCCAGGGCCTGAAACATAGAGAGACCATAGACTGTTAATATTAATGGACAGAGCATGTGTGACGTCACCCATTGGTTTGTGGAGATCTGCTATGAGTCATTGAGTTTGCCGTTACGGGCGCAGCCATCCTGGTTGCGGATGTGACGATTTTAGACGAGAGGGAAGAGTGAGGGAGGAGCCATGTTACATTACACACTTTCACTGCCAATCACATCATAGCCACACCCTAAAACACCCCCTGCTTTATCGCCGATTTTAAAATCAACGCTACCAAAAAATTAACATCATTCTGTATTGCAGAAGACTTACAACTAGCGATTGAGACCATAAACTCATTATGAAAATGTTTACTGAGGTAATAAATCAAGTGAGAAGTGGGTCACTTTCTCATAGACTTCTACCAAAACCGAACTCCTTTTGCAACCACACATGTTGCCCCCTGCTGGATAGATATGCAGATAGAATGCAGGTTTAAGGCACTTCAGCATTTGCAGCACTTCGCCGAACCGGATGCTTTGTCCATTAATATTAACAGTCTATGGGAGAGACACAGCGATCGTCTCAAACAAAGTCTCAGCTGGACTCAAGCCAGCTGATGGTTGCGCTACGACTCAGCTGTTCAAGTTGCAGAGGCTGGTTTTAGAATGTAAGGGACGTCACCTGTTTGGTTTCAACAGCAGCAAATAGAAGATAAGTCAGCTGGTAAAGTCAGCTATAAGACATGAAATGATCAATAATCCATTTATTTTAATGTTACAAACAGCTGGTCGAAATGGCAGAGTTTTAGACGGAGCATCAACGACCGCCCGAAAGCAAGGGAACGTTATATGGTCAAGCGAGATAGAGCGGCGTTAGAACAAAGCAGTGAATCGGCGAAATAAACGTGTTTTCACCGATTCATCACTAGAAGTGTAACTGTAGCAAGCATCTCACCATCACTGCAGTTACCCCACCATCTCATCCCCCTACTACCCCGACATCATCAGCCTCCCGTGGTGGTAAAAGGAAGCGTAAGAGCGTCAGGCCGATTATGGATCCATGTGAGACTACCCTCCTTGATAGGCTGCAGGAAATACGGCAGGAGAGAGAGGGAGGGAGAGAGAGAGGGTGAGGGAAAGCGAGAGGAGCGACATACACACCACGTTTTGTAATTACCGGTGTCATTTTCTAGTCGTTCGCGTCGCTCGCATTGACTGTGTAACAGACCAAAATCTTACCGTGGTCCTCAAAGCGTCGAAGATAGTGTGTGATTACTGAAAAACGGAATGATGCACATTACCAGAGCAGTCATTCAGCTGAAGGCCTTGGAAATATTTACCGTTAATTTAAATGTGACACTTTCATCTAAAAAGATATTGAAAATATAACTTAAGATGTTAAAAACAACAGCCTACCTTGAAAATTTGTCTTGAAAGAGGTCGTCTTATATTCAGACCAATATGGTATTTGCAATAAAATGCCATGAGACATTCATTGTGAGAATAAAACCTAACGACTTCAATGATTGCCTGACTTTTCCTCCTATGCCACCACGAGTCGAACATTTCAATTTGAGCGTTAGATGGTGAACACTGTAAACATTATACCTGCTAAATGGCTAAACAGCTATGCCAGCCAACGGGCAGCCCTGTCATAAACCCCTCCTTTTGCTTTAATGTAAGGTTGTCAATCCTTCGGCCACTGCTGTAATTATGCCAGCTCACAACAATTAATCTGGTAATGATTCATTGATGTTGAATACAAAACACCTTTTTAACTCCACATTTTCTCTTCCTTTTTAGTCTCTCCCCATGCCATTCTCCATTACACCCTCTTGTCACACACTCCTGTCCCTTCCTCCTCATCACCTCACTTCATCTCTCTTTCCTTTCTCTCTTCTCGCCACCTGCAGCTCTTTTTTTCTTTTTCAAGCCCCCATTGAACAGGTATCGCTTTTCTCTCCAGGCAGTTGATTCATCCTGAAACAGGTTGTTCCAAAAAACAGGAGTGGGACAGGAAATTATATCCACGACGTTCCACCTACGGGATTGCTCCGTTGCCGCCAGAAATTTCGCCGGATTTCACTCTTTTCGGCCAGATGTCCGGTACCTTCCGCTTTCTTTGTGTTGGAATTTTTAACTCCAGTGGATTCATGAGGACTATGGTTAACCGCTCCTCAGATCTCTGAGGCTATTTTGCAGCGGCATCGTGGCTCCGCTTGGTGCTTAGCGCCGCCCATGACGATTGTGATTGGTTTAAAGAAATTCCAATAAACCAGAGCACATTTTTCTCCCATCCCAGAATGCTGTGTGGACTAGCCAGACCCTTTTCTGCAGCGCTGTTGAGGAAGGTCTGGCAATGCGAGACTAGGAAATTTGGGGAGAGAGAGAGAGATAGAGAGAGAGAGCTATTAAAGGAGTCTTTTGTGTTGTGGTGTGAGAGCAGGTTGTGCCAAGAGTGGGTTTGCATGGGAAGCAGATTGTTCATGACATTAAAACTTGAGTGAATACGAGACTTCTGTCAAAAAGGTTTACATGTGATTATGTCATTTGAAACAGTAAGACTAGTAAGTTACTAAGTCTTCTCTCTTCTCTCACCTCACCTCCCCCACAACCAACAGGCATGCACTCACACACACACAACGGTGTTGAGTATTCTGTGGGCCTGGCGTAGCAGTGCTGGCAGAGAGTGGCAAAGAGCAACATTGAGGCGGAGAGGAAATCAATGGCCATCGACATGCAACACTGCATCAAGACTGTTACTGCCCAGACAGAGAAAAGGGAGGGAGGGTGGGAGGGAAGGAGGGAGAGGCTATTTCACAGGAGAGCCATTCGAAAGACAGAGAAAGATAGGCGAATGGAAAAAGAGAGTAGTTGAGAAGAGGGTTGTAATTGAGAGAAAGGATCTGTTTGATATAACTAGAAAGAGTGGGTGGGACAAGAGGCAGATGAAAAGGGGATTGTGATAAAGAAGGAAGGAGCAATTAGGTAGAGGAAGAAAGGAACATGTGAAGAAATAAAAGAAAGAGCAAAGCAGATATGAAAAGAAGGCTGTAAAGAAGCAGTTGAAGAGATGAAGGAGATGCGAAAAGCCAGTGAGATGAATTCTTTTCTGATAGTAAACACATTTCAATTTCGTGCAAATGACTACAGAGCCTGTAAACTGATACGGAATACAAACAACCACATCATACTGTATCTCTGTGATAATTGTCCCCCCATAGCGACTGTGTGAGGTATCATGTAATATGTTGCTGTTCATAACCTTGTGTGTTTCTCACCCTCTGGCTCAGGTGTCTTTTTATAATGACATTCGTCGGCCACAACAACACAAAATAACTCTCATATGGATGAAGGGGTGTATGCTGCATGTTTGTTTCATAATAATACCTGAGAATAAATGATTTATATGAGCTCAACAGTGATGTGATTGTGTGTAGCTGTGTTATTTAAGTGTCCATTATCACAGGGGGAAAAAGCTATAGTGCGTAGTTCCTGTCGCCCCCATGAGGAATTCTAAGTAATGATAACAAAGCTGTCGGTGCGTCCACATCAAGGGGGTAAGCTTCGCTTCAGAGCTCGAACCTCCTATGGCGCCATTTTGATGCTACCAAACAATCACCCGACGTTAGCATTCCATTGACTGCCATTCATTTTGACGTCACTTTGACAGCGAATGACTTTACATCTGCGTTTAAAGACTTTTTTTGTCCATTGTTTATTTCTAAAGAAACACGACAATGTATAAAAGGCTCCATTACCTTGTACCTCACGTTATGGCTCCGTAGCAGACGTTTTTGTAAAAATTGGCTAACGATTGTGTCATAACCACGCGACTCACTGTCGCATAGTAGAGGAATTACCGTATAGTACAGGAGAAGCTCGCAGGCAGTTTCGACTTCCATTAGCTGTTTAAGTTTAATTACTAATGTTAACTAGCATTTTAGTTAGCAATAATTAGCCTGTGTCCATGTTATCTCCTTACATATACCTACGCTCTCTGTCTCTGCAAGATTGGGAATGATTGAGATTTCTCTAGCTACCAGAAGACTTAAAACTTTCAGACTTGCTCTCAGGTTGCTCACGTCACATTTATGTCGTCTCTCTCAGTTGGAGGCTGCGTAGTAACGCTCAGCGCTCACCGGAAAAGTGCTTCTAATATCCTTCACTGGTCTCCGTCCAGAGCAACGGGATCTGTTGGTCCATTATATACTGTCTATGGTCCACATGATACCTGCCTTCCATATTTGCTGCGCGCCCCCACCTCTCCTCCACTTATAAAAGGTACATTTCCGTGACACGCGGGACAATAACCCCAGGGTGAAAGTCCTGTGTTGTTTGACCCATCCATCACCCCAACCATCCTCCCTACGCGGAATTTCAGCCTTTCATACTATTCGCTACTGTTGTCGCTAATTATACTATGTCATCTAAAAAGTGGCACGTAGCTGCTGCTCTGCCCGGTGCGTTCTACACACACGCTGAAGGGTGCTTTTTGCGTCGTATCTGACGCCGAGAGCCACTGCCCAAGCGTCCTTATTTGACGAGTTGGGAGTGAGAACAGGTTGCTTCTACAGGAGCATAAACCTTCGTTTCACAATCTCGTAGCTCGTGGCAAGTCTGCCTCTGATGGTTTTAGACGGTACGGCCAATAACCAAAATCATTATGGAGACAATTAATGTTTTTTCACTTCCGGAACCACACCGTTAAGCTCTATAAGTCTGGCGTGTTTGGAGAGACAGTTGACCAATCAGAGCTTAGCAGCTGCTAATTAAGTATAGGAAGGCCATCTAGATAGCTGGATACCTTTTGATCAGTGTGAAATATGTTAACGGCTCCTAGCAACCACTACCACAACGTTTTCTTACAGTTTTCCAACCACACTGAAACACCCAAATGTCATTAGAAAAAAACGGCTAAATGTCTTCTTTATCTTCTTTAAGTTGGCAAACAACAAGTCTCTGCATCATAGCTAACATCTGGAGTCTTAGCTCTTTAAACCTCTGTTCTGTCCCCTCTGGCTTTCTGTGATCAAATACACTATGATGTAAAACAGCCCAACTCACGATTTACATACAGTAGCTGTTACATATTTTTCTGTTCTGTCAGACCACTAAAGGAGCATAAAATAGTGAATTCAAAAAGCTCTGTTTTCAGGTGAGAAAAGTGTCGGCTTGGTATGGACAGAAGGTCAAAGCGAAGAGAAAAAGTTTTCTTTAGCCTGCTTAGTGTGCCTGTACACTACCTGGTGTCCACCATGTCAGGTTAATTAATTGTGTGTTGGACAATAATGGTTACCAACTTGTTTTTATGTGGGTCCCAACAACTTCAACAAGATCCCTTTTGGAATAATTGTGAGGACAAACAAATTCCTTAATTTGTATACAGTTACCTGAACTTTATTTTTCGTCCAACCATTAAAGGATTGTGCCCACATTGCAAGGTTCCCCATCAGCCCTTGGGCAACAAACACAAGAATCCAATTATATATATTAGCACTATATATTAGGGATGCTAGACACTTTAAAACGTCACAATTAATTATTGGTAAAGGCTCCGCTACACTGACTGCACGTTATGTGTAGCAGTGTGTGCAGTTCTTATTAAACCTCCTTGACAACAAACGCTCGCGTATGCATAATTATCGTGAAACCGTGATAATTTTTTAGACTATAATCGTACCAACAAAATCTATAATCATTGCATCCCTAAATCCAATACAAAGTTAATGGAGGTGAACTTATTGAGTTTCGAGAGTCTTGAATAAGTGTGTATTGAATAAACGAGGGCTCAAACACAAATACCCCTGTATCAGTGAAAAACTGAAATACTGTGGTGCACTGTTGGCACTGTTTTTGTGTTCTTTTTTACCTACAGTATATTTGGACAATGGTTTTCTATTCTGTTCTGTTCTTTTGATTGATAATTCCTTATCTCCTTCCAACCTGCTGTACTTTTTTTTTTCTTAAATGTTTTTGGACACTACTGCTAATGTAGTGTTCTGAATGTTTAAAGTTTGATTTATTTATTGTCCTCTATACATTCTGTGTGTCTTCTGTGTGTCAGGACGGCTCATGCACAGGGTAAAGCCGAGGCAGCAGCAGGAGCAGCTCAGAAAGCCCAGGAGGAGAGTCGCATGGCGAGGGTCACCGCCAAGCAGTTCTCCCCTTCGTTCCAGCACCCAGGAAATGGTGGTCATACACACTAAAATCACAACATACATATACTCCGCATATGTACATAATCCACAAACCCAGCCAAGCAGACGCATACGAAACAACACATGTGCCTACACATGCATGAACAAACAAAACACAAATGTGTGCATATATGTGTGTGTGGGATGATGATAAAGGTCAGTGTCAACCACCCTCTAGCTTTGTGTATCTGCCTCTGTCACTCACACCTGTACAGCACTGCAGGTAGCCAAACCACAAGAACATGCATGCACTACCTAGCACAGTGATACGCACACACACACACACACACACACACACACACACACACACACACACACACACACACACACACACACACACACACACACACACACACTTTATGACACGTACTGTACACTCCCACACACAGATACCTGAGATGACAGTGATTGTTCTTTTGCCATCATCTTTTGCGGCTGTTTGTTTTTATTGTGAGGACATCCATGTCAACAAGTATCAGTGCTGACATTTTGCAACATGTTTGTGTTGATTCGTGCATGGACATCATCGTGTACCCTGCTATTCCACCTCAGCTGGTCTCCTCTGCATCCAAAAGTCCAACCTCCGCAGTTTTGGGGACAGAGCATTCTCCAGGGCAGCTCCCAGGCTCTGGAACTCCCTCCCCCAAGAGATCCGCACCTCTGAGTCCCTCACCATCTTCCAGTCTCGCCTCAAGACACATCTCTTCACCACTGCCTATCCCTAGCCCCACGCCCCCTCCCCTTTTCATCTGTGCCTGAATCTTGTTTTGTTTTGTTTGTTTGTCTCTATTATCTATACACTGTAAAGCGACTTTGAGTTCGTGAAAAGCACTATATAAATGAGCATGACATTGTTGGCTCTACTGATACTTATTGAGCGGTTGTGTTGTCTTCCCGTCGACCATGCAACCTTTGGTTTTTCAGGGTCAAAATTTAAAATTATTTTTAGTTTTGTTGCTTTTCCCGATGCTTTTTTTAACTTTTGCTGCGATTCTTTCAACATTTTCGTTGTTCTTTCCGACAGTCTTTTCTAAAAAAAACAAATTCTCCATTTGCCATACAATTAAATAAATCCCCCAAATTCAATAAAAGTAGTGAACTGATCATTTATTTTACTTGTGAAGAGTGTTTTAATGGAAACATCAAACGTTACACGTTATTTATTTTGACAATTTGGTTGAAAGAAACCCAGATTATATATTTATTTTTATATATATATATAAACGTTTTGAAAATGGGTCCCATTTGACCCGAGGACAACAGGAGGGTTAAAGAAGTTTTAAGAAGTAAGCAGCGATGGCAGTGTCATGCTAACAAGTGTGAAGACAGCTTAGCTTCCCCACCTCACCGTTTTCACCACCTCCCAAAATGTCCCATCTTCATTCTGATGTCTTCTGTCTTTTGCAGGAATGGAGGTGCAGCGTCCCAAACGTCAGGTGTCCAGCGAGGTGGAGGGTGAGGGGTTGTCGAGTAGCGCTGGCACCACTGACAGCCCCGACCTTTATGTAAAGAGCGCGGGCTCCGACGACCCGTCTAACGACGCCGCCACCCCTGATCTCAGCCCCCCTTCTTCCTCACCGCCCCACACCCCTCCTCCCCCCGCCAGGCCGTCCCAACGCAGCAAGAGTGCCCGCTTCCACCGACAGAGCGCCGTGGACCACGGGGACAAGGGGAAGGACGGAGGAGAAAGGGGTGAGAAAGGTGGGGGAGGAGGGCAGACGGAGATCCAGGTGTTGATGGAGGGAGGAAGTGGGGAAGGTGAAAGCGGAGGAGGAGGGAAGGGGGAGTACACACGGGCCAACAGCTGGAGCGAAGACAAGCGGAGAGGGATGTTGTCGAAAGGAGGAGGTGTGCTCAGCGGACGAGGAGCGAGCCGCACCAATGGACACAAACACAGCACTTCCAATCACAAGTCCCGGGAGCACGGATCGTCCAATCACAGACAGGCCAGAGGGGACAGGTGGACAGAGTCGTCCTCAACTGCGTCTTGGACGTCGGGGCGCAGGGGCGTGCACGGTAGGGGAGGCCGGCTGCTGGAGCAGGATGAGGAGAAAATAAGCAATTATGAGATGGAGATGAAGCCTTTACAGCCAAGAGACTCCACTACCCACAAGCCTCATGGGTCCGGGGAGGAGAAGCCTGGGCATAGTCATGCTCATGGAGAGGAGCGCCCGCACACCGTGCAACGACAGAGGCATAAGAACCGTGAAGGGGGGGAAGAAAAGGAGAGGAGGGAAGGAGGTAAAGACTCAGCGCACAAGCTGGACAGACTGGGGGAAAAGATGGATTCACAGCCTCTACGTCGGGACCTCACTCTCTCCCCCCCGCTGAAGTCCTCCCCCATCATACCGGAGCAACAGGACCACAGCCTCATGCAGAGCAAAGGCAACCCGGTAAGGCTCATACTGACGGTACAGATCCATTTGACCGTGCGACGCTTCTGTCGCGCTGCACTCCACTCTATTCCTATGGGTGACGTCAAGCGACTTCAACGTGCATGCATAGCATTCCGGGAAGGCGGCGCTGCATTTGAAATTGCATTGAAAATGCTGCGTGTCAAAAAGCTGGCCGATGCCCATGTTTATGCAAATGAATCCGTTGAACGCGACGCGACTATCAAGTAGAAGTAGATGAAAATCTTTCAAACTAACCTTTGTTGTTCTGAAATATAGACAGATTCAGCAACTGCATGGCCTATTTCTCGCTTAAAATGTTTTCAGAAACACGTTTCGGTGAACTATTTTCATAAAATACTAGATCGTAGTCTCAGCAAGCCGCCATGATATTCTCAAGAAGCGGGACCCACGTCATGCGTTCGTCCAATCAGCTGCCGGTCGAGGGCGTGGAGCATCAACCATGGATGTATGACGTCGCGACACCACACTTCAGTCGTGTCGGTCAAATGGATCTGTACCGTGAGCATACTAACGCATTTCCGGTTCACGCAAACACAATACTTAGAGTGGATAGGAGGAACTTTCAGTTTGTGTTGATTCTAGCGGCCCCCTTGGACAAAAGCTGTAGTGTTTTCACCACACCTGCTGTCGTAAGGATCTTTTACTTCTGCATAACTGCAAAACAGATTATCCATGCTTAAACCCTTATACGTGAATATCGTGGATAAATACTATACTATATACACAAATCTACCGTTATCTAGGGATAGTAACAACAATAACAAAGGCAACAATAATGTGCCCGATGCAGCAAAAAATACGTAATGTCCACGGGAGGAAAGCATGTAGGCTGTTACCCACTGCAGATTACTGAGTTAGCGTTACTGGGATGTCATGCAGTTGTGATGAATGTTTTGCTCAGACAGAAAATCATTCATTTACAATAAGAGAGTACGTTACAGATGCATTGTTGCATTATAAGTGTTGCATATTGTAACTTAGCCTACTTTGGATGTATCGTGAGCTAAACCGAGTAACATTATCACAGTCACTGTGTCACAAGCCAAAGCATTAAGAGTTTGTTGTAGCAGTGTAATAATAATAATAACTAAAGCCCTATTCGCACGGGATTAGTATTACCTGGTGACCTCTAGTCATTTAAATAATTTTAATTTAATTACGGAGGTTGTCTGTGATCATAATCCTGTGCGAATTGGCCATGTCTGTAATTTGTCAAGTAAAAATACCTACCATATTTCGCCAAATATCGAGATCCTGTGATAATATTAGTCTCGTGCAAATCGACATGTCTGTGATTTGGCGGGGTCGTATACAAATTTTTCAAGGTTTTTGTTTTGTGTACAACCTTTTTATCCCGCTCGTGAAGACGGATATGGGATCGCGGGGGCTGCGGACGCTGTCTTTGATGATCAATTTATGTCTGGACCACCGCCTGACCAGAGACCTCCGCCCGCAAGTCGACGCGCTCCCCGCGGCTTCGTCTGAGGGCTGATGGTGATGCTGTGTTGGTGCCGCAGCGGCGGGGATAGGCGATGCGCCTCTGGTAATCCTTACTGGGTTCCGCCCAAAAAGATACAGAACTTCAACCCAATTGCGGTGCAGCGGCCTAGCCCTGGCCGTCCTCCGCGCGCTTCCAATTACCCAACTCTCAGGGTACAGATATGTCAGTAAATTTGAATAAAATCACAGGCTTCTTCCTTATCCCTTATGAATGTGCCACACGCAACTCAGATGTGTGTGTGTGTGTGTGTGTGTGTGTGTGTGTGTGTGTGTGTGTGTGTGGGGAGGGTCATTTCTAACTCACAGAGGTCCCCAGATGATACTAATCCCGCGCGAATAGGGCTTTAGCTTTATATAGCGCATTTCATGAAACGCAAGGACCCTTTACACAAGAATGGGGACAAAAACAAAATAGTAGGCCAACACAAACATGGAGGTGGGGACGTAATTGCATGTAGTAGGCTACCGACGTACAACTATGTCTGGCATTGTAAAGTTCTGAATGAAATAGACATATTACATACCTGTCTAGGAGGAAGAGGGCCAATTCGGGGTCGCTTTTGAATACTTTACAATCCCATAATTGTCTCCATCTGATGAAAGCCTGACCAAGGTTGACTCGGGTTTTCGCCCGTCGTCTGTCTCTCTTCCTTTTAGTCTTTAGTTGTTCTGCGTTTAATTTTAATTTAATTCTTTTTTGTGATGTAAAAAAGTGATTTGAAAAGTAAAATACAATTAGGCCTATGTAACCCTTTCACCATAGGCTCGTAATGTGAAAAAAAACATACAGCAAGTGTTACACCCTTGGACTACATACTTGAGAAAATGGTGAAAGAGACATCTCAGTGTATAATAAATCTGTCTAGGGTAGCTATGACTCTCGTTATGACTTTAGTAACTAATGAGAGGCTAGGGGAACAATCCTGATTTAATAACAAAAAACAATATTAACTTAATACTCAATATATATGAATCAACCCATCTAGTTTCACAGTATAATGAGAAACAACGCAAATGCAGTATCTCTGTTCAACTTTGTATTCACGGAATGCAGGATTCAATTCACATTAATACAGAGAAATCACAATATGAAAATAAAATAGTAAACAGAAAGACCCGGGCCGTTTAGTTTTTAGTATACTCTTCCTCTCCTTCTTCTTCTTCTTCGCGTGATTACCCCGAGGTCAACAGGAAATCAAACTCTCAGGTCATCTCTAAAGTAAATAATGCAGTTCTTTTTCTCTTTTACTGAACAAGCATTGACACATCATGATCATGAAAATATTATTACCTGCAAATAACTGTACGAACAGAATGATAATACTTATTGATTTCAATAAATGGTAATGCACATTGACATAAACCAAAGAAAAGTTATGCATCTTATCAATAACCCACATATTTAAGAACAGAGAAAAATACAAAAGAACTGATGTGAATCAGGTTATTACACCTATATAAGACTGTAGAGCCGGTCTACCGAAAATCAGACCCGAGGAAAGGCATTAATAAAAACTATATACAGATTACGTTCTTTTCACTCTTAGTCTCATTTGCTGTTACAGGTCATTTATGATCATCAGATGGAAAATTAAACAAAAATTTGAGTTGAAATTTAGCAGAAAAAGGGCTCTCACCTGCAGCAGTAAACAAGCAAGGTTGAATATCTTTCTTCTTCTTTCACCTCACCAGCTACTGGGATTAAACAGCTGACATTGATAACATTAGATTATATAAACCCTTTGGGGTTTCCTGTCTTCCTTGCACGTTTATCATGATGAATTGGTTACTATGTACAAATTATTCTTTTCTGATGTGCTAAATAAAGGAAAAAAAATATATGTTCCGTCAGATCCGTGCAGATTTGCCTTTTGCAGCTTTAAATCTTTGTTAGGACTGCATTAGCGTCTGTTTTATATCGTATAAAATATGATTTTTTTCGTGCCAAAATGGTTCTATATAGTGTAGATTACATTTTCTAATGTAGCACATGTAACATTTAGAATAACAAAAAATGACTCAACATTTTGTGAACTTTTTTGCCATGCCATAATAATGAAAGAAATACATAAGCAACTGGTCACCTTATGATATGAAATGTAATAACTACACACAACTGAATTTATAGCATTGAAATAGTTCCCTTTGAAACCCATTTATCTGAATTTAAAATGTACAGAAGGCAATGTTAAAGGCCCTGAACCCCCACACAGGTGTTTATAGTTAATGTGGCTGATTGGACCTTTTCCGTGGTTAGACTGAGTGATTGACATCTTCCTGAATCACCTGTTTGGGCGGGACAAATGACATCTTCATCATCCTTATTGGCAGAAAGAATTTGTGACCTAATAAGTTCCCATCTAAGCTCGGGCCCACCTTCAATCTGAAGAGTGTAATCAGACAGAATAACATCTCAACTTCTCTTTCCTTATCATGTGACTGACAGAACGTAACCTGGTTACGTTGATATCTTGTGCTCCGCCTCTGCTTCCTGAATCAATTCCTCAATCCATCTCCACACCTGCCGTTTGGCCTGTGGTAGTCTTGCCTTGCCAGACCTACCTCCACAGCACTGCAGAGGAAGGTCTGGCTAGTCCACACAACATTCTGGGATAAGTGAAAAACGTGCTCTGGTTCATTGGCATTTCTTTAAACCAATTACAAACGTCTTGGGCGACTCTGAATGCCGGACACAGTAAAGGTGCCTCTGCAAAATAGCCTGGGTAGGAACTTGTTTTGGTGGAACACGTGCACGTAGGGAGGCAAGCTCTGGAAATACAATAGCTGTCGAATGTGTGATGACAATTTTACTCAAAAAAAAGATAAATATAATTTGATTGTCGGTTCTAGCTCGTTTCCCGAATCGCCTGGAGTTTAGAATGCCAACACAAAGAAAGCGGAAAATGAGGGACATCCAGTAACTATCCCGTAAATGAAACATCGTCAATATAGTCTAGTCCTGGGTTAAATCAGCATCGCACAAACACGCCCCCTCATGTGACGTGTCAATCAGCTAACCATGCTTACTTCTCTAAAGACACTAGACTGATATCATAACCCTTGTCTGATCAATTCTATCTAGGCTCAATTTCTTATACTTGGCGGTTCACATGCTTAAACCACATATATAAATACATATAAAGTTTGAATCTCAACATTAAAGAGGCTATAATCAATATTTTATATTCACAATGGATCACATGACCACTTGTGTGTGAAAGGATTTGCTTGTAGTGATGAGCCTACAGAGAAACATCACATGACGCTGCACATGATGCCCCGCAACTTTACAGTTTTGATTCACTCTCACAACTCTCATCAGTGTTGTTTTCCGCTGCAGCAGATAGCTGTTTTCTAACTCTAAGAATCAACTGTACACTACCTGCCCAGCCCCAAACAGCAGACAGACAAAGTTAGCAACTAGCTGGCAAACATAGTGTAGCATTTAGCTGCTAAAGAACCAGATATTTTGAGTTGGTAAAGACCAAAAACAGAGCCAAAAGGAGTGAATATTGATTTTATTCATCAGGAGGACACAAACAGGTCCAATTGAATGCTAATGTAACTCCGTAGGTGCTGGGTCCACTTGTATGCTAACTAATCAATGTTTCAGTGTTGTGTTTATAGCTTCCCCTGCCCCCAGGTGTCCAAAACAAATCAATTATTGCAAGTATTCAGTCACAATTAACCTTGAAAATTTGGTATTGAGTTACTTACAAGATTCAAATCCTTATGGCATTTTTTTGCTTCCATAGCATCAAAGTATTTTGAAATTAGAATTTGTATTTAGATGGTGAGGTATAATTGGAATCCTTTATAAAATTAAGCCCTTAAAAGAGAGACGGAGCAGGGACCTCCTACCACATATATTGTATAAAATTAAGTTGCACCTCCTTATCATGCTGGTCACCAGCCTGGTCACACACTGCTGTGGGTAGGCATCCCATTCTTCAACCAGCAGTCCTGACCTCAACCCCACTGAACACTTGTGGGATCAGCTTGGGCGTGCTGTTCGTGCCAGAGTGACCAACACAACCACGTTGGCTGACTTGCGACAAATGCTGGTTGAAGAATGGGATGCCATCCCACAGCAGTGTGTGACCAGGCTGGTGACCGGCATGAGGAGGAGGTGCCAGGCTGTTGTGGCTGTGTATGGTTCTTCCACACGCTACTGAGGCTCCTGTTTGTGAAATGAATGAATTGTGAAATTGCCAATATGTCTTGTTTCTTCAAACTTCAATCATCCAATCCACCGAACACCAAACGAGTCAATGGCAGAATAAGCTGTTTGGCATTGGCAGAGAAGATTTGGCAAATTTTTCATGGGCGCAACCCACATACTCAGCGCTGCTGCTCATCCCACAAATGCATGACCTTACAAATGGGGCACCATTTGAAAGGGAACTAAACAGGCTTTCCAACGGTATAAGATTTATTGCCCAAAAGCATTGTTACCACAGAGAAATAATCTACCAAACACAAATTTCCTTACTTTTTGTGCTAAGATTTTATGGACACGTAAAACTAAAATCCATATGGAATTGTTGCACAGTGTCCAATGACCAAAACCATGACAAATTATCTGCTGCTAATAGGCCTCCACTCTTTTGCTCCCATTCAGCCAGAAGAGCATGAGGTCCAACACAGATGTTGGGCCGTAAGGCCTGGTTTGCAACCCAAAGGTGTTGGATAGGTTAAGGTCAGCAGCCTGTTGCACCAGCTGTGTGTAAGGTCGGTTCAGTCTTAAGTTAGGGTGTAAAGTCCACACTAAACGACAGTGTTGGGCAAGTTACTTCCAAAATGTAATACATTATAGATTACTAGTTGCTGTCATTTGAGAGTAATTAGTTATATTACAATATTACTGTCTCTGAATTGTAATGCTTTACACAACTTTTGCGTTACTTTTGAGTTACTTTTACCAAAATAACCGCAGAAGTATGACTTGGCAGGTAGATTGTGAATTTCACCATGGGATCGACAGTCTCATCTTTATCCACTTTAATAGCCTACATCATAATTTATTCATACTATTTTGTATTATTCATTTGAATCTGCACCGCAGGCTAACTAAAGCTATACTATAAAATAAATAGTGAAGTAAAACGTAGGCCTACAATAGGCTTACTTGACTCTGAATTGTAGTGGAGTAGAAGCATAAAATGAAAGTACCTTACAATTGTATTGAAGTACGGTATAGTTACTTTCCACTGCTGATAAAATGTAATGCTATTACATGTAACAAGCCTAAACATTAGCTCCCTACATGTTTATACCTGTCAGCTGCTCGGACACACTGCTGTCCACTCTGACGTTACCTGTTGGGACACAGATGTTGTCCGTACCGTCTCTGGTTCTGGCTCTGACCACGGGAACAGTGATGGGACAGCACCTTGCTTCAATGCAACGTAATAACTCCTGAAAATAATGGGAGTGGGGCTATATTTCTATCTCGCAAATATATCTGTCCCTGCAGTCATCGCAACCATTGAATTGCAGCAACAGGAAATAACACTCATGGACTTTTTTTCTGTGCCGATATGTTTTGCGATGTTGGTGAATTCTTAAAAAAACAAAACACCACAAAATGTTGGTTTAAAATGCGTTGTAACTCACGTTACTGAGATTGTAACGGGTATAATATTACCAAAATTTTATATTACCGGTAGTTATGCGTTATATTAGTGCGTTACTGCAAAAAGGAATACATTACTGTAATCGCTTACTGTTACTTTTATAACACGTTACTCCCAACACTGCTAAATGATACGTTGAAACTAGTTAGTTTGATGCTAAAGTTGTGTCCATGTTTGGTTGCACCATGGCAACGTAAGGTTCACCTTAGTTGCACTGGAGTTAAGTCCACACTAACCTGAATTAAAGCTTAGATCGGGCCCAAAAAATTAAGCCTGATTCTACCCAAGCTTGTGCACGTTGTGTCCGAGCCCGGCCCGACACATTAACTGTAATTATGAGCCCGAGCCCGATTTAAACCCGACAATTTTTTAATACGTGGGCCGTTACAACTGACGTTCTCAACTACAATTCCGAGTTGTTTGAACTACAGAAATTTGTTTCGAATTATCTAAACAAAAGTAACGCAATTACAGTAATGTATTCCTTTTTGCTGTAACGCAGTAATATGATGCATTACTAATTACATTTTGGTAATATTAAACCCGTTACAATCACAGTGACACGGGTTACAACGCATTTTAACCCAACAATTAGTCTTTTTTTCGGCAGAGAAAAAAAAAAGTCTGTGAGTCTTATTTCCTGTTGCTGGAATTCGGTGGTTGAGATGACTGCAGAGACGGATACATTTGCAAGATGGACATTATTTTCAGGAGTTATTTCGTTGCGTTGAAGCGAGGTGCTGTCCCATCACTGTTCCCGCGGTCAGAGCCAGAACCAGAGATGGTACGGACAACATCTGTGTCCTGTCAGTGCCGACAGCCGTGTGTCCCTGTGTGCTGGAAACATCAATGATCAAGATATCCACACACTTAGATCTATGCACTTTATTAAGCATACATCATCATGCACATATCCGTTGGTAATGTAAAAACATTGATTATAGTGTGGGAGTGCGGCACAAACGAGACAGAGAAGTTTAATTCAGTTGAGTCTGTTTACTCCCACTCTTAATTCACACAGCTTCAGGTTACACACCCCTAAAATAGTGTCCCAACAACGCCCCCTTGTCCCAGTGAGCTCCCTACTTGCAGGAGCAGCAACCTCCAGTGAATGTCTCTATATTGTGGGTCACCACACAGGCCCCCCGAGAATTCACCCCAAGAAAAGTGCAAATCAATTAAGTTCACAAGTCCATAACAGGCCCACAGTCCCCAAAAAAAACCAGTCAGTGTAGTTGGGGTCGGACCAGGCGGCCAAAGCAGCTGCACTTAACAGGTGTAGGGACGAGGACAGGGGCCGGAGCTGGCACGGAGACCAAAGCAGGGGACGCCCACAATGTTGACGACGCCAACGCAACCGGCTCGGTCAGGTCCAGATGAGCAAGCTTGAGACGGTCCAAGTGACCCGCTCCGGCCTGCCCCCCATGTCCACCACAAAGTTCTTAGGTCCCACCTCCAGGACACGGAAGGGCCCATCGTAGGGGGGCTTCAGGGGAGTACGGTGACCATCATGCCGGATAAAGACGTATCTGGCCAACAGCAGATCCTTGGGGAGGTAGGACAAAGGAGGGCAGTGGCGAGATGCAGGGACTGGGGTGAAACGGCTAGCGTCCTCCAGGGCCTGAGTCCGATAATACCGCCGACCAGGGGACGTCGGCATCCGGTATAAACTCCCCCAGGACACACAGCGGCTGGCTGTAAACCAACTCAGCAGATGAGCACTGCAGGTCCTCCTTAGGCGCAGAACGCAGGCCAAGCATGACCCACGGGAGGCGGTCAATCCAGTTACAATCCGTTAGGCTGGCCCGAAGAGCAGCCTTCATAGAACGATGAAACCGCTCGCACAGCCCGTTGCCCTGTGGATTATACGCCATGGTACCGTGGAGCTTCACCCCCAAACCCACAGCAACTGCAGTCCAGAGCTCAGATGTAAACTGTGGGCCCCGGTCAGAGGTGAGATCAGCTGATGTCCCAAAACGGGCCACCCACGACCCGATGAATGCCCGGGCCACTTCCGCAGACGTGGTCAAAGACAGAAGAATGGCCTCCGGCCATCTGGTGGTTCTGTCCACCACAGTAAGGAGGTGAGTGAACCCCCTGGAGGCAGGCAAGGGACCCACCAGGTCCACGTTGACGTGGTCGAACCTCCTCTCAGGAACCAGAAACGGCACCAAGGGGGCTTGGTATGACGGTGCACCTTAGCCCGCTGACAGGCCAGACATGAGCCAGCCCAGGTCTTCACATCCTTCCTGAGGCCGGGCCAGACAAAGGAAGAGGGTGTCAAGGAAGAGGCCTAGGAGCTCCCGGTCGAAAGTGCTGTACTTCCTTTCATTGTCACAAAGCTGTTAGCTAAAGAAAGCCAGTGGCTGCCAGGCCCCGCCCACCCATTGTTTACACACAGCTCCAACCGCATAGTCCAAAGCATCAGTCGTAAGGGCAACCGGGGCGTCGGGAGACGGGTGCGCCAATCGAGCGACCTCAGCCAATGCAGCGCCATCGAAAGCCAAGTTCCTCCCCAGGGTCCAGTCCACCTCATCCTTTGGCTCGCCGCCCTGCAGGGCCTCAAACAAAGGGCGCATGGGGGATGAACCTATTATAAAAGTTCACCATGCCCAAAAATTCCTGTAGGGACTTAATGGAACGGGGGCATGGAAAACTAGTGACAGCGTCCACACTGGCGGGTAGTGGAACGGCCCCCTGCAGGGAAACACGGTGTCCCAGGAAATCGATGGACAACAGGCCGAACTGACGCTTGGCCGGATTGACAATGAGTCCATGCATACTGAGTCTGTCAAACAACTGTTGGAGGTGTACCAGGTGGTCCTCTGCAGATGCGCTGACCACCAAAATATCGTCCAAGTAAACAAACAAGAACGGCATGTCCCGCAGCACAGAGTCCATCAGCCTCTGGAATGTCTGTGTCCAAACGGCATCCTCAGAAACTCAAAAAGTCCAAACAGCGTAATTACCGCTGTTTTGGGCACGTCTTGTGGGTGGACTGGTACCTGGTGGTATCTGCGCACCAAGTCCACCTTGGAAAAAATGCTGGTCCCTGCCAAGTGAGCAGAGAAATCCTGAATATGTGGAACTGGGTATCGGTCGGGGTCATGGCGTTGTTCAGGCGACAAAAATTGCCACAAGGACGCCAACTGCCATCCGTCTTAGTAACCATGTGGAGGGGAGAAGCCCAGGGACTGTCGGAGCAGCGCACGATGCCCAGGCACTCCATGGTTGCAAACTCCTCTCTGGTGATTGCAAGCTTAGCTGAATCGAGGCGCCGAGCGCGCGCATAGACTGGGGATCCGGTGGTAGTAATATGGTGCTCTACTCCATGCTTGGCCACAGCTGCTGAAAACATGGGCGTGGTGAGGTCAGGGAACTTTGCAAGGAAACGTTGGTACATATCCCCTGCCGCAAGCATGTTAGACAGGCTGAGTGTCTCTGCCCCTCCTAGGATGCATGGGTATGTAGTAAAAGAGATGGCATCAATTAAGCGGCAGTTTGTAACATCCACCAGCAGCCTAAATGCACACAGAAAATCCGCCCCCAGGAGAGGAACAGACACAGCGGCTATAGCAAAGTCCCAGCCGAACTGCCGCCCGCCAAAACACACCTCCACATACCTGGTGCCGTAGGTCCGTATAGGCGTGCCGTTAGCGGCGTCCATTGGGGGGCCACGTCTCTCGGCCTGCTTATCCACAGCCGCTGCAGGCATGATGCTAGGCTGAGCGCGGAATTGACCAGCAGCCGCCGGCCGACAAGAAGTCTTTAATAAACAACAGCTTGCTGTCCCCCGCCAGTGCTCACAGCTGTTAATGAGCGCCGGCTCTGGCGTTTCCCTGGGAGACAAAATTGCATGGCGGACGGCACTGCTTAGCCTTGGCTCCAAACCTGTTGTGGTAATAGCACAGTCCATTATCCCGTTGGAGACGAGCAGCCACCGCGAGCCGCGGTGCCAAAGGTGTCCTCCAAAGGTGGAGAGAAAATCTGTGCAGGAAGCAGCGCATGCACAAACTGCTGCCGGTTTGCGAGGAAAATCCTGTCACCACGGTAATCCTTGGTGGATGAGAGGGGAGAGTTGGCCAAGGCAGTGCGCACAGGAGCCGGGAGCTGTCCAATGCTGCCACCACATGAAAGTATTTCGTAATGCCCTGTGTTATTCCTCTCAGCTGGAACTGGGTTTCGATGTGTTGAAACCAGGGCCGGGGGCTATGCTGCCAAAACTCTGGCAACTTTACTGTTGCGGCATACGTTCTAGCGCCGACATTAGCCTCCTCGTTAGCTCCGCTCGGTGCCGGAGCTGGCCCGGCCCCAAAGCTGTCAATATTGTCCGTTGACATGATCTCGGCTCACGTCAGGGTCACCAATGTATGAGTGCGGCACAAATGAGACAGAGAAGTTTAATTCAGTTGAGTCTGTTTACTCCCACTCTTAATTCACAGCGTACAGCTTCAGGTTACACTTGCAGGTTACACAGCCCTAAAATAGTGTCCCAACAACGCCCTCTCATCCCTACTTAAAGGAGCAGCATCCTCCAGTGAATGTCTCTATATTGTGGGCCACCACAATAGCAGCTTTACATTTCAGAAGTTTGATCTGCATGGCTCTGTTTGGCCTTAATATCACCCTGGACAGCAGCTGTATGGTGCATTTGTCATATCTGTCATGTCACTGCCACACATTGATTTTATTAAATGGATTTGTTGTCCACTGTCATGAGGATACATTCCATCCCCAGTGACATAACACAATGTTATCCAACATATTAAGATAATCCTGGGGGAGAGGCACAAGGTTTAACCTTGTGAAATAAAGAAAGATTTTTTTTCTACTACGAGCAAGCAGGGGGGATTACACCGTTTTAATATAATTTTTGGCTACGTCTTGACTCAGGCTGGAGGACGGCCCCAACCACGCTAATCCTGGATAATAATACGGTCGCAGCATTAGCTAATGAAACCAACAGGAAAATCAGCTGCAAGGGAAAACCACTCATCGTACGCCGCAGACATGCACTGAGCTCATTATAAATCAAGCTCTCTCTCTCTCTCTCACACACACACACACACACACGCACGCACGCACGCACGCACGCACACACACACACACACACACACACACACACACACACAAAGGTACACGTAGTGTGTGTAAACTGTTAAATACAGTTCCACACTTACACAACTTGCTCACTTTAATCACTTTAATCCAAATTTGTCTGCAGCAGTGTGATGACTCTGGCACAGAGAATGAAGTCAGTTATTTAGTAGTTTAGTGGCTGCTGCTGCTACCTGCTAAGTGAAAACATGAAGCCTAAAATACACACACACACACACACACACACACACACACACACACACACACACACACACATACACACCAAACACAGATATACAGGCGGTAAGAGAACCACAGTGGTCCTCTCTGCACCTTAGTAACAGCAGACTGGAAAACTAGCCCCTTCCTCATAGAAGGCCCCCTATTGGTTAACCAGCGCTCTGTTGCTAGGCAACAGCTTATGCCTTGCTTCAATGGTGGCCAATCGGTGGGCGTGTGTCAGTGACAGAGGGGTGGGTGGAGGTGGTGTGTGTGTGTGTGTGTGTGTGTGTGTGTGTGTGTGTGTGTGTGTGTGTATTTGCAGCTGCAGAGAAGCAAGTGAGATTTGTGTAAGACAGGTTAACAGCAGACACAGATACTATCACACTCCGATAAATACACACCATGGGTTGCTCTGACACAGCGACACACACACACACACACACACACACACACACACACACACACACACACACACACACACACACACACACACACACACAAAGGACCTCTTTTTACCAATCACTCAATCAATCAAACTTTATTATTATGGTGCTTTTTGTGCAAGATTGCAATACAAAATATGCATTAGATAGAAACAGAAATAAACATACTCTTTTACTGTATCCAGTATTAAACCTCTGTACCAAAATAGCATTGCACCTCTGTGTCCACTCAAAGACATCAACCAGTCGTCATCATGGAACACAGAAACAAAACCTCTGTGCATCCCAAAGGCTCATATTTACAGAAACAACACCTCAGTAAGATGTGTCCCCAGACGACCGAGCTCTTCATGGCCCACAATAACAAAAAGTAGCATGATGACAAAGACATCTTAAAATTGAAATTACATTTAAAATGTAGGAACAGGTTAGTAGATAAACCAGTAACTATGATCTAGAAAATAATATCTTAAGATTTTGCTTGAAAATATCAACAGATTGTGTTGCCATTTGTTGCCAGTTTTTTCGATTGCTTAAGCACTATTTTTAAAACAGGGACCGGTTTTTCATAACACTACACACAATTAGCACAACCACACACCCAATTAGCAGAACACCTCAGACCCTTTGCAAAATGAAACACTCTTGCACAAACTACACTAATATATATATAAAAAAATTGTTACCTTATGAAACACACACATTTCATATGACTTAGTTCTGTTTGAACCAGTTACACACTGCTGTTGCTAACCTAAAATACTTTTAGCAATTCTACATCTCAGTGATTAGAGTACTGTAAATGAAGTACACAGAGAAAGTGCAAATATACAATAAGCTCACCAAACTCTACACAAGACCAATGCTGTAGACTGAGGAAAATATAATGTATTTCTCTCCATATACCTGAATCAGTCAACATGTCAACATGGAGAATCACAACAAAACCAGTCCCAGTTTTCATACAGCTACTACAGTAGTGTGCATAACACTGTTAGCTCAGCAAACAACAGACAAATGTAAAATACTGTATCCAGTACAGGTTACAATTACAGTAAAAAATAAAAATAAAAAAAAAGATCTGAAAAAAAACTACAGTACAGAAAAAACTAGACTTACCTGCTGCATTTTTATAGTGCTTAAACCTGATTGGTGCGTCTACAATTAAGCAATCATGTGTTTGCGCACCTGATGGCTGTGTTTCACAGATTGGCTCATAGGTGTGGTCATTTGACAGTCAGTGCTTTGGAATTGCAAGGAAGTGACATCAGGATATACTTCTGTGTATAAATGTATACACGTGTGTTTAGTGTTTTGCAAATCACTATGTGTATTGTTTTGTAAAAAGTGTGAGGCTGACATTATGCTTATAGTGGTGCACATCCGGGCCAATGTTTTGCTCCTTGCGTGTAAGGTTTTGATAATTGTGTAATAAATTACCTTTGATTTCAGTGTGTAAGCGATCGGCAAAAACTGTAAGACTAAAACCTGCTTCTCTATTATGCCATTTTTCCGCTGCATGATACAACTTGACTAGACTCGTTATTACTCGCTTATTGGGTTTTCTACTAGCAACCTGGTACCTGGTACTTTTTTGTACCACCTAAAAAAACACAGCACACAAAAAAATGGCAGCCCGTAAAACTATTGCTGTACACTACACACTACACTGTACAACTGACAAAGTGCAGACTTTCATCTTTTTGGATACTGATCTTTTTGGATATAGCGAGTGAACCTGAAAGTGAATACAATATGAAAATAACTAGAGCAACGTGTAAAATTAAAGTGGACACATTTTTGTTGACAAGGACAAGCGACATGTGGTGAGTGCAGGGAATCTCACCCACTTTGTCACATCCATCACAAAATTCATTCGTTATTATTGTATAATTATTTTAGGAATTATGCAAAATAAATCTTGCTGCTGCTGTACTCCAAAGTACCCCCATTTGAGAAACACTGGTCTTAGTGGTAGATCATGGAACAACTGATAGGCCAGTGCCAGATGAAGGAGCAGATTGAGTGTGTTTGACAGGTAGTCAGTCACTATTCTAATGAGTGTTTAGAAAACCAATAGCGATGTACAAAGATGAAAACAACGCAGCTGCTGCATTTTGGATGGTCTGCAGTTTATGTAAAGCTTTCTTCGGTGGGCCACAAAAGAAAGCATTACAGTACTGTTGTCAAGCCTGCTAGTGATAAAAGCAGACATGAGTTGTGGCTGTACTTTCCAAAGATGATAAAAGGCAGTGCTGGTGATATTTTATTTTATATGTGAGCATCAAAATTCAATTGAGGATTAAAAAGCAGACCAAGGGTAGCCTGACAAGCCAGACCCACATCAAGATGCTGGCTGCTGGATGCTAGGGTGCATCTAGATTTCTAGGCTAGACCAAGGGTACTAGCTCGAGGCTTGGTGTTTTGTGTCAAGGATTTTAAGTCAAAGTCACTGCACAACTTGCATCTCGGAGCCTGTGCTCTAATTATTAAAATGTAATTTTCTTCGACAATAAAAAGTATGGTGGTGGGTTGTGTTGTAGAATGCCTAATCCTGCAGAATTGTGGGTCTGTCTATAGTTTGTATGGCAATGAAAATCACTACTCTGTTCCCAGATAATATTTGCAATAGTTGGGCATTCTACAAGTCAATTTAGCAGAAGAGTTGTAACTCTTACTCTCAGCAAGAAAGCAAATAAGAGTATTTTCCAACATGTCCACACTTTGTTTAAGAGGAGGATCCTGCCGCTATCCATTCCATATGATTTACTCATTGAAAATACTAATTGTGAATGATTATGCTCCTTTGGCACAAAGGAAATAATTAGACTGAAAAATAATGAAGATTACATCAAGTTAATCAGTAATCAACTGACTACTTTTACAACGTGGAAGTGGATATGACTATCTAGAAGTCAGGAATTGTACTACAGTGCATGGATCCATAAAAAGCACAGATTTCTTAATAAATAGAGGTAGAAAAGGCTAATGATCAGAGGATTTCAGCCGGTAATTAGCTATGGCACAGGTCTGTGATAAGCCTATCACCGGATTGATCAGCAGAAACCTTATTAGCAGCCACTCTGGACAAATTTATTACAACAATGTTGCACTAATGATGCTGCTTGATATCAGTTCCCAGTGTTCTCAGAGTCCCATTTTCCTCTCCCACTGCAACCATTGCTACAATACAAAGCCATAGGTGTCCTGTACTGCACCTCCTCTTTTCTTAAATCCTTTGATAAGACCAAAAAACAGTATGTAAATATTTGTACATTTTAAATTTTAAAGTGAAAGGGGACTATTTGTGAGGGATTCTGGCATGGGGTTAACGCAGGGGTTTCAAACTCAACTTCACTAAGGGCCAGACTGGAAAATGAGAATCACATCAAGAGCCAGACATGTATCGTTTATTGACATGTTTTTAATTAAGAGAAAAAGTCAAATAATTGGACTGTATTATCACATGTCTCATTCAGCTTTCTCACTTACAGTTTGGGCCTCATAAAGCCCCAAAACTTTTGCAGCAAAGATCCTTCCATCATAGAAAAAAAAAAACGACAAAAAGGTAGAAAAAAACGCCTTAAAAAGCAACAAAATTGACTAAAAAAGCCACCAAAACGTTGGAAAACGTGGTAAAAACATTGATAAAAGCGCCAAAAACTTCTGCAAAGGCAGCAAAAACTTCATAAAATGCATAAAAAATGTCGGAAAAAAGCGCCACAAACGTCAGAAAATTCGACAAAAACTTCTTTTTGTCTTTTGTCTATTTTTGTCTTTATTGTGCACCTGAATTGATATGTGGGCCGGATCAAAATCTGCGAGGGCCTGGATTTGGCAGCCGGGCCTGGAGTTTGACACGTGTGGGTTAACTGCTGCATGGATGATATTGTCAGTGAATCTACTACTGTAGATTCACTTTCACATATTTACCCAGGATGGACAGGTGGTCAGAGAGACTGGCCTTCACCCACATGACCCAGGTTGTCAGCAGTCATCTGCTTAAGTGTCAATGAGCAAGACACTGACTCCCAGCCAGCTCCAGGCTGCTGTTCTGCAGCCGAGTTGTCCCTCTGACTTCACTCCGTCAGAGAAGGTGTCTCTCTGTGGGATCAACACAGTATTGTATTATTTATCTTAAGATGCAAACTGCTCCTTCATCATTGCACTGCATACATGTGTCATCACTACTCCTGGGTCTTATCATCATGCACTGCAAGGACATGCAAAGCAGCTTTTTTGTTTTAGATTTGTATTATGTCATGTTATCCAGAAACCACCAACACAATGCACACCAGATAACAAGAAAGAGCGGTAGAGTGAAAAGTTAATCTATTTAGTAATATTATTTGAAGATTATCTGAGGAAGTGGGGTTGACATATCTAGTATAGCTCTGGTTTTCTCCCTATTTATCCAATTGCCACTTCTCTGTATCCATCGCTGACACAGTGTCTAATTGTGTTCCTCCGATCTGTGGAGTTCCTCAAGGCCCATTCAGACCATTTATACAATTAGTTCAAAATTCTGTTGCGTGATTACTAACAAAAGACATTCACTGTTCCCATACGAACCTGGTGCAACTGTACCTTCACTTCACTTCAGGTGATTATAGGTCTCTCAGGTGATGCTTGCTTAACCTAATTTGTTCTCTTTCTTTAAAGGTATACTATTGCAGGAGTTTCCTAAAAACAACATATTTAAAAAACGATTGTATTGATTTAAAAATGGTCCATTCGAGTCTACGATCTGAACTCTGTCCACGGCAATGGTCTATTATACAGAAATAGCAGACCACAGAATGCCAGGATTGACCAATCAGAATCAAGTATCCAACCGAGCCGTGTAATAAAGACTCAAATATCCCTCTCAACCATCACTTATGACCTAGAAGTAGGAGTGTGTGGCGGATATCTTAACATTTTCTTTTTAAATGTTGCTGTGTTAGGCGTGTTTCTAGACATCACCCTTTGGGCTCAAAGGTACGGAAATGTAGTGGACACAGCTAATATATCAAAACACCAAGCAGACAAAGCTCGTTCCGAAACGAGAGAGAATCTGGGGTTGGCTATCACTTTTGTTAAAACCGGGGAGGAGGGGCCAAGTGTGAATGTTTACAAAAAGTAAGCAGCAATTCCTGCATAGTATTTTTAAATGTATATCCGTGTAGCACTTTGTAACCCAGAGTTTGAAATGTGCTGTATAAAAAAAAAAATGTTTTACTTACTTACAATACATGCTATTTCTAAGGCATATGGGCTAGACAAATAATCAGTATAGAGTATAGTTGGAAACGTAGGCTGATTTGTGAGCATACCCAATATTTGAAAAAAAAAAAAAAAAAAAGGTGAGTTTTCAACTAATATCGGAAGAGAACATCAACCACACTGTGACTGACATTAACTCATAAAAATCTCCAAATTTCATCACACAGCAGCAAAAAGCCAGGATCAACATTTATTCGAATACAGCGAGTATTGCAGAGAATGTCGCTGCTGTCGGGTGAAAACCTTGCATCTTCAAAATGTGAGAGCATTGTATTTCACTTGACACCCATGCATTTGAGTTCATCTGTATGTATTTTTGTTTTACAGTTGTATAAACCCCAGGGCTGTAGGATTTTCTGAACCAGTAAAAGAATCAAGTGACAGTTAACAGAATTCACCTGACAGCAGTGGGCCGATTGACATGCGTGCAGTTATGCAACGTCCAGTGAGAGTGATGCTGAAAGTGTGAAATTATTTCAACACAACAGAAAGTCCTTTAAACACCAACAAGTTCATAGGAATAAACTGATAGAAGAAGAGAATCATCAACCTTTATGTTAAAAACAGTGGGTTGGTCCTTTAAATTGTGTAAATGCAAAGCACCTTACCACCTATACTAAACCACTGGTTGGTTTGGAGGTTTGTGTTCCCCTTTACTTTCTTTTCAATTAATACCCTTATACTGCATATGACATATTATTATCATTATGACCAACTGTGGTAGTAAGAAATGTCTTGGCTGTTCTGCATCACTTTGGTTAAAAAAAGGTGGAGTAAATGGATGAATATAAATGACTGCGTACATTTGTATGTATTAGCAGGTTCGGTATACTGCCTGTATGGAAACGGCTTTGTCTGTGAGCTTTGAGTGTGTGTGTCCTGATTATTGACACTCTCCTCTTTTCTCTCTTTCTCTCTCTCTCCCACGCAGGCCTACAGCTCCTTCCTGGTTGTCATGGTGATTCTGCTCAACATTGGAGTGGCTGTTTTGTTTATCCACTTTTTTATTTAAAGACAGCACAGCTTTCAGAGTCAGCCTATCGCTACAACAACTATAAATTCATATGAGTATTACGACAAATCTGCTGCCCCTTTCGTTTTCCTGGCGGTTCCTGGACTGCAACCAGCTGAAAGAAGACAAGGTCTAAGGAGGGCTCCACCAATATTTAAATAAATATTTAAAGCTGGGCTAACCTCGCCTAAGCTTGGTCCAGTCGTTTTGGAAGAGACGCGGAATTGGACAAAAGAGGGGTAAACCAGTCCAGGTAACTGGACTACAGGGAGATAATATAGTCCAGAAACTGGACTTAAGTGAGCTTCAGTAGTTCACACACAGACTCAAATGGGCTGAACCGGTCTGATCCCCAGGCCATGCAGAGCTGCAGCTGGCATTACAGCGAGATGTCTGCTTCCACTGTCTGCAGACCTGACTGACAAGACAGACTTTTTCATCTTCAAATCATAGTTTTCAACAGATTTGTAACTTATAATTTATTTATTAACATTTTCTCTCATGTACAATATGTCGATGGATATATTCTTTATTTTGTAACCCTCCACCCCTCTTTATATAACTCCTGACTTTTGGTTCCTCCACCTGCCCGGATGTTGTTACTGATGGTTCAAGGTGTGTGTTCATGTGTGTGTGTGTGTGTGTGTGTGTGTGTGTGTGTGTGTGTGTGTGTGTGTGTGTGTGTGTGTGTCTATTTATGTAAGACTCAGGAGCTGGCGAGTGTGTGCTACCAGGATACATGGTTGATACTTCCCTGTCTACATACACACACACACTCATTGCTATTACCCCATCCCTCTCATTCATCCGTCCCCGTTCTGATGTCTGTCTCCTCTCATTCTTCATCTTATGCTGGGAGTAAGAATGTGTGTGTGTGTGTGTGTGTGTGTGTGTGTGTGTGTGTGTGTGTGTGTGTGTGTGTGTGTGTGTGTGTGTGTGTGTGTGTGTGTGTGTGTGTGTGTGTGGGTGTGTATGCTTATGTGCGTCTCTGCATACTATATATGTATGTTTGCAGTGTGCCTAAATGTGTTGTTTGCAGAATGTGAGCGTGTTTGCAACTGTATCAAGCAGGCATGTCTTGGCCACATTTGTGTGTATGTATGAATGCGCGTGTGTGTGGTCTCCAAGTAGCTCAGTGGCCTTTCACGCTGTTCGTGAACTTGACAAGAGCATTTCATGAGGACACAGTCACTGCGCATCCACATCTAGCCTATACTAGCATCAGCTGACAGCTGTGCTCTCTCCGTCTCTCCCTCCTACTCTCTCCCACCTCCACACACACCAGTCAGAGAATGGAACTTCCTCCGTGTTGGTGGTAGTTCAAGACAGACCGTCCTTGGCAACGCGCTGCACCAACTGTACCCCCAGCAGAGGTATTTAGAGGAAATACTGCATTCACCGAAGCAAAGCCTGTATGTGTAACACCAGAAAAATGGCTTTAAAGTCAATATCATTTTAATAAATTAGTGTATCCCACTGCTTCTCTCAAAACATAACCTAAAGACGACATCATCTTTTATACTATACTTGCAAGAAGTCTGAAAAAGTTACTAGTCGCCACCTGCCTTGCTTTTGTAGTGCAAATTGATAAAAGTACAACAATGCATGCATATGTACTGTAATATCTTAGTTGTGCATTAAATCTGAAAGCAAATAAAAGCTTCAGAAGCACATGTGACATGTTAAGTTTTGATAGGAGCAGTGTCTCGAGAGAAGCCATTTTGGTACTGATCATGAAGCTGGAATTAAACAGCAGAATCAAAAAAGAAGTTATTGATCTTCTCTGGGTTGAATGAAACTCCAAGCAACCTGAAAGGAACTAACTTTTTGGAGGGCTTTTGGTGAAATGATGCAAGTCTGTTGTAGTGCAGTAGCAAGCAGCGGCCAGGATCGCGGCCAGGATTTACCGCCTCGTCTCCATTCCTCAGCTTCTCCTCCAACTATCCAAGACCCTTAGTGACAGACAGAAAGACAGACAGAAACACCAGTCACAATTTGTCTATTTTTCATAGTCGCAGGAAGACACTGGGTTTTTCTGTGCGTGTGTGTGTGCGTGTCTCAAAACCTGTGTTTGTTTGCATGCGTGCACAAGAATGAATGCTCATCGGACTGTGTGAACATGTGTGTACATCCACCTCCCTCCACCAAGCTGGGATGGGATGGCTGAGCCTGTTGCCATCGGTAACAACTTCCAGGGGGCAGGGAGGTTCGCTGTTGTTTTTCTGTCCGACAGCGTTTCTCAAACTATGGACTGGAACTCAAACTCGACTGTAGGCTCATTTCTGGTGTTTCCCCCACATTATTACAAGAGCACAGTCTAATGTGCCCGCACCCTGCGAGGCAGAACAATGTATTTTCATTTCATTTTGGTCCCAGACTAAAAAAAAGGTTCAAGAAGCTCTGCTGTATGCCATCAGCCTGGTGATGGTGCCCTGCGTCACCCTGTTAGTCCGCAGCATGCTACAGCATGCCAAGCTACTCTCTCTCTCTATAGTTTGACTCTCTCTTTCTTTCTTTCTTTCTTTCTTTCTTTCTTTCTTTCTTTCTTTCTTTCTTTCTTTCTTTCTTTCTTTATGTTTCTGGGAATTACTCTGTTTTGTTTTTGAGTTATGTGGAGAAAATAATGAAAGTGTTTGAAAGAAAAATGACTCTTGGCTCTTGTGTTTTTAGTCTTTCTTTGTGTTGCTGCGTTGCGTTTTTAAAGTTTTGTGTGTGCGTGGTTGTGTGTTAGGCAGCATCCCTGATGCAGAGAGGGAGGGATGTGGTTACTATAGCAACGTTAACTGAATTTTCCTTCGTCAGCAGAGGGGCAGGGCCTGTGTTCGGGGGCGGGGTTTATCTCTAGAGACCAATGTTCTCAAAGAGAAGTGAGGATAGAGGGAGGCTGTGTTGATGGAGAAGAGGAGAAACAAGAGAAGAACTACACAGAAGGGCAGATGAGGGAAAACAAGAGGCAATACATGTTATATCAAGTAGGCCTGCATTCGTGTTTAATCAACATTTTAAAATTATTTTTGGTGTAATGTTTTCATCATCTGTGACTAGGCATGTCCAGGTGTCATGATGGATGCAACACCACATGTATCAGAAAGTGTGCTGCTGCATCAGGTTTCAACATGGACATCTGACGCCATCTTCTGGTCCTAGATAAGAATTACATAATAGCAGCAACAGGGGGCCTCGCTTCGCTCTCTTCACATCGAATAGTGAACTATGAAGAAACTATTTAACTGTAAATATAATACGGATCATTGCTGCTGCTATGTAAAACATAAAGTATGTTGATCTATACAGTGGCTTTAGTGAATCACCAGCCGGACTGACAAGAAATTACACCACCACATCCAAAACTATAGGCTATTTCTATAGGCCAATATTACCCTTTGATACTCATCACTGTCACTTAATGATTGACTTTTCTTATTTATGCGCTATAAACTCTGATGATAACACTTCACTCCTTAAATATTGTGTCTTTATGTGTTTGTATTTGTAATAATCTTAAACGTTGTGGTACTTTCTAATAAGATGTCCTATGTTTTGTTAGCTTTGCTGTCATATATATATATATATATATATATATATATATATATATATATATATATAATATAAAATACCTTTAAATCTCTAAAAGTAGGCTAATAATAAGCTAAAAATATTAACTAAGTTAGTAGTGAATATCGACCATAGCTTTCTTATTAGTGAGACTATCATATTACATAGATTATATAGCATCAGTTTAACATGTATCTGGCACTTTAAAGCTTTAGTAATAAAGCTGAGATATGTATGAGCGCATGAGAAAAAGATGTGAAATAGCAGGGCAGCGGATATCCCTCTGAGCCAATCACGAGGAAGGCCACGTGCATGCAGACGGGACTCCCAGCCAATCAAAGAAAATATTTCTGTATGGTGGGCTGATCTTGCTGCCAGAGTTGGGTTAATGTTATAAACAGCTGTTTTTTTCTCGATTTCAAGACTGACTCATGGCAGAATGCAGGGAGAGTAGAACAACATGTTGCACTCAATTCATTCATGGACGTTAGTGCGTGGATAAAACCTTTAGTAGCCTAACATTTGTGAGTTTTTTTTTTCTTCTCCAAAGTGGCGTTTGATGAGGTAATGTCTTGGAAACGTTATGTTATTGTTATAATGTTATTTCCAGTGGCAGTAGCAGCAGTAGCTTCGGGCCACACTAGTTTTGTTTTTAAACTTTAAGCTAGCATGGTCTTGCTATCGGTTGAGGCTTTTGGCGCTGGGCTTCGCACAAGTTGTGGAAAACCATGAGGACAGAGGAGCATCTACAGGAAGGGATTGTTGTGCCGTGCGGGACAGGAGAGCGGGGCGGCTCGGATAAAAAATGATAGAGCGTCTGCTTGAATGGGGCGGTGTGTTTTGATCCTCTCTGCCATCCTGCAAGAAGTGTAGCTTACCGTCAGGGGGGGGGGGGGGGGCAGCGGTCCGACCGGCGTGGAGGGACACGGCGGAGGGACTCCTGGCTGCCGTGCTGAAACACAAACAAGACCGCTTTGGCTTCATGTGAGGAGACTTGGTGAGATTATGGTTCGATAAGGCCTGCTGTTCTTTGGCCGCTGGTTCGCCAACAGAGGAATACGCGTATGCGTCTCTGATTTCACTGCTGTGGTCGCATTGCGTGGATAAAAACATTGAGAGGGAGACAGCGTCAGAAAATTGAGAAATTAGCTGTGACTTTACGGCCACTCGAGAGTAGCGCTGCTCACGCGCGCCTGCGCAATTACGCACGCACACATAACACACGCGCTCCCTTTGTTGTGAAGTTCACTCTCCGCTGAAAGTCTGACATTTTAATTCCCGTTATTGTCTAAACAAGTACAGTTTGAGTGAATGTGTGAGGATGGTGGAGAGCCGGAGTTGTGTCCAGAGGGAGGGGGTGTACCGCTGGTTCTCCAACCTCACGTCAGCCCAGAGAGCCGAGTTCCTGTGCGGCCTTCTGGACCTCTGCGTCCCCATCGAGCTCCGCTTCCTCGGCTCCTGCCTGGAGGACTTGTCCCGCAAGGACTACCACTCCCTCCGGGATGCGGAGATCAAAGCCAACAACCCCGCCGACCTATCTGGCCTCACCAACATCACGGACGAGGTGGTGCGCAGCAAGCTGCTGGTGTCCCTCGCCCTGCTCGGCTCGGACAACAGGGAGGCGGCGGTGGTCCTGTACCGGACCCTGACTCACATAGACACGGTGATCAACAACTACGGCTTGGCGCTGAACGACGGGAGGACCGAAGAGCAGTTTCTTTTACTATTCACCATGGCCTCTCACCACCCGGCCTTTAGCTTCCACCAGAAGCAGGCGCTGAGGCAGCAGCTGAGCCAGATCCACGACATCCTGCAGGTGAGAGGGATGCTTAAAGTGAAGAGCCACTAGAAAGTTCACAGGGTTATCAGCAGTAAGTAGGAGGGACCCAGCCAGCTGTCAGACTGCAAAAAATCATTTGAAATAATTGAACCCATATTCAGCAGGGGTGTAAATCACACGTTGTATTAGGATATATATTATACTGATTATTTGGACAACGATACAATATTTGCTGATATCACAAAGTGTGCACCGATTTGATTCAATTCAGGGGCCTGCAACCAATATGAGACGAATGAATCGCTATATCGTTACACCCCTAATATTCAGCCATTTTCAAGTCAAAAATGTGCTTGGTTGTGAAATAATTCGACTACTACTAAATAACATTCTTCAATGAAATAATTGTATTATACTAGTAGAGTGAAGTATAGAGCATAATTGAATCCCTTGCCAAATTACATGTAGATGGATATTTCAAGAAACATGTTTTAGTAAGCCACATACTGTATATTAGGGGTTCATTTCTTGGGAATAAATGACACTTTCTCAACAATTAGATGATCTGCAGAACATGCAGAACTTGTCTTGTCTTAAATGCAAATTCACTTTAACTTAAAAAATGTAAGTCTCCCGCTCAGATGTCAACACATACTGTAAGTTACGGTGGCCCTGAAGTGCAAATCACAACAGCAAATAGAAAAACGCAACAGCAAATCATAAAACACAACGGCAAATAGGAAAACAGAACGGCAAATATGAAAACATGACAGCAAACATGAAAACACAACAGCAAATATGAAAACACGACAGCAAATAGAAAAACACGACAGCAAATAGGAAAACACTTCAATAAATCATAAAACACAACGGCAAATACGAAAACACGACAGCAAACAGGAAAACACGACAGCAAATTGTAAAATTTGTAAAGTGTTTTCATATTTGCTGTTGTGTTTTATGATTTGTTGAAAGTGTTTTCATATTTGCTGTTGTGTTTTCCTATTTGCTGTTGTGATTTGCACTTCAGGGCCACCGTAGTAAGTATATGGACATGGACTGTATAAGGTGATAAACGTCTAAAAATGGTGAAAGCGATTTTTGATGTATATTCATGCGGGTACTCATGTCGCCGCTCCAAAATTGGTCTTGTATTTATTTGTGTGAATGGCATTAACAAAAAACAATAACTAGTGAAAGTTTAATCAATGGCTGACTGAGAACATGTGGTTACCCACAGTCTAGTCTTGCATTGCCAGACCTTCCTCCACAGCGCTGCGGAGGAGGGTCTGGCTAGTCGACTCCATACAGCATTCCGGGATGGTTTATTGGCATTTCTTTAAACCAATCACAATCGTCTTGGGCGGTGCTAAGCTCCGCACTCAGCCACGGTGCTGCTGCGAAATAGTACGTTCAAAAGTTGTTTGATGGACAGATAGTCTAGCTAGCTGTCTGGATTTACCCTGCAGAGATATTAGGGACTGTTAACCATAGTCCTCATAATTTATGAGTCATAAATCTACCAGAGTTTAAAATTACAAAACAAAGAAAGCAGAAGGTAAGGGACATCCGCAGAACGAGAGCAATCCATAAAGCAGGTGGGATGACAGCATGGTGAACATGCTGCAGGAGCAGAGTGTTATTCTGCTATGAATCCTCATCTCTCCCCTAAATTCAGAGCACTGGGCATTGTTAACCAGTGCTGGATGCTATGAGTTATCACCACGTTCGCCCATCCATCAGGGCCCTGGCCACATATAAGGTTTTCACCGGCTCAGAGGAAAGGAAAAGTCATTGTAGCAGGTGAAACACAAACTAATTGCAGGCTTTACTGAGACTTGGCAGAGGAAATATGTTACAGATAAGTACAGCCCACTGACATGTTACCTAGACACCCAAATTACAGGTAACACGTAGTCAATGACAGGCTGCCTGTTAACACAACAGACCTCAGCCGTGTTATTCAGTGGTGAACAAAGTAAATGACATGCTTGTAGGTGAAAGCTGACAGCCAGCAGGAGTTTATGATGTCGACCACAGCTCAGGTAAGTTTAAAAATATTAGGGCTGTCAATCGATTAAAAAATGTAGTCTAATTAATTACATACTCTGTGATTAATTAATCAAAATTAATCGCATACATAATTAACGGTGCCTGGACCGATACTTTTTAAGAAAGTAAAAAAAAACAAGAAAAAACAAGAAGGGTACTAAACAACAGTCGGCGACATTAAAGAAAGTTTGTTTATTGCTAAGGCCATATGGTCAAAATGAAATGATTTAATAATAATGTATAACAATAACAATAACTTATTTCAATAATAAATTGCTGTTGAACAACAAAAACAACCACCAGATGGGAAAAGGACATTTAACAATAACTTTGAATGCACCACAAGGCTGTAGTTTACCAGTTTCATTGAACGCACCGTCTGTGTTGTTTTTCCGACAACGGCAGTTGCAGATTGTTACATACCGGTGTTGGAATCCTCTACAGTAAAACACAGTCAAACTTTACACCATTTAGCGTTAGCTGTCAGCATTTTAACCGTTTTTAATCCAGCTACTAGCTAGCCAGTCCTTCCAGAAAAACGCAGAGTTTTTTTGTGATTGTTGCGGGCAAAAATCCTTGATTATGCGGCACGTTTTCTTAAAAAATGCGATGGAATATGCGGGATATTTATGCAATTTTATGCGATGAAATTGCAAAAACTGCGGTTTGATGGAAAAGAGAAAAAAAGTAATTCACCCAACACCCTGCTTTTCGATGATGTTCACGTCACGTAATTACGTCACTTCATAACGTCACTTCATAACGTCACTTCATAACATTCCCATGGCAACAGGGGAAAATGGCTGCTCTTGTGTGAAGTAAACGCAACATTTTTCGTCTTTCTGCAACGAAAATGCGGGGATTATGAAATCATGCAAGCCCCGCATATTTTGCGCGGAAATCGGTAATATATGCGGCGAAAGTGCGGCGTATTTGAAAAAATAAATATGCGGACTTTGGCTGATTATGCATTGAATTCTGCGATCGCATAATCGCGTTTTTCTGGAGGGACTGGCTAGCGGTAGGCTAACGTTAGCTGCTGTTGAGTATAGTGTTAACTAGCGTCACGTGCAGTGGTGTTTGTGTTTCCTGTAACGTCTGTTTCAGAGCATCCGGGAGAAGCGCAGACATATGACCAGATTTCGGTAGCCAACCAAGTATATGTAAAGTAGTAAATGTTCCAATCAATGATCCAGGCCGAATGGTGGCTGGAATGGCTCCGCTTCAAACGTCAATATGGAATGGATTAATCTGCGTTATTTTTTTTAACGCGTTATTTTTTCTCAGATTAATTAATGGAAATTAAGTTATTTTGACAGCCCTAAAAAATATATTTTTCGTTTGCAGTTGACTTAGCTTAAAGAAGTATTTGCATTTTTGACATCTGTATAATTCCAAGGCTCTCACACCTGGATATATGCCTCTCTGTAGGTCTAATTGATCCCAAACATAAGTTACTCTTCACCATGCAGGATAACATAGTGTACATTTCTGTGTTTGTAACAGAAATAAGTATGGCTAGGCAATGTATCAATATTATATCAATATCGACATATGAGAGTAGATATCGTCTTAAATTTTGGATATCGTCATATTGCAATATGACACACGTGATGTCATTTTCTGAACTTACCAGACTGTTCTACCTGTTTTATTATTTGCCTTTACCCACTTAGTCATTACATCCATGTTATTGATGATTATTTATCAAAAATCTCATTGTGTAAATATTTTGTGAAAACGCCAATAGTCAACCCTACAATATCGCCGCAATATCATTGTATTTGGTCAAAATCGTATCGTATCATATTTGATTTTCTCCATATCGCCCAGCTCTACAAAAAAAAAACAAATATAAATGTATTCATGCACAACCCATGCAACATACAATACGTGAATATTTCCTTATTTGGTGTAATAACAATACTTTATGCTCAGTACTACCAACTCAAAACTTTTTTTGTAACCTTTTCTACAGTTTGGATTTTAATAGAGTCAGAAGAAGAAGAAAATACATTATTATTATTTTTACACATGAACATAGCAGTGTGTTCTGTTGGACTTAATGAGAAAGTAAAGCCAATGTCTGTGTAAGAGTTAATGTGATGATGTTGGGAATTATGGAAATGAAGGGAACATACAGTCAATTCAGTTGTTTTATTAAACACATTTAAAACCGACAAATGCTAACCAAAATGCTTTACAGAGATGCTCTTCCTGATGACTAGAAATAATAGTTGTAGTTCATGGTGTAGCAGGGCATAGCAGGACGTAGCAGGACACTGCAGGGCACTGTAGGGCGTAGCAGGGAACTGCAGGGCGTAGCAGGGTGTAGCAGGGCACGATACGATATTATTGTGATTTTAAACATATTGCAATATTCTGCGATATATTGCAAATTATTACCTTTTTTCCAAATTAAAATTTTTCCCAATTTCAAATGATGTCCCCAAAAAGAAACTTTGTCAACATCTGTTTTATCTAAAAATATACATTTCTCTGTTTGTTCATCTCACTTCAATTTTTAATGCTGCAAATTGGGATTGTCAAGCAGACAAACTGACCAACACATATACAATAGTAGATCGATACAGTAATGCCACGGAAAATAGCGCGATACTATGCTATATAGAGTAACACTGTGGGATTAAAGAACACAATAGCGTGAAAAATCAAAGATTGTGATTTTGCTGGTATTGGGATCCCAGTGCTCTCGGGCTTGGACCCCTAATAAATAATAATAATAATTCCCTTAACGTAAGTAAAGACATTGCACCATACATTGGTGCAGAAAAGGCACAAACTGTTATAAAGATTCACCAGAATGCAGGAAATGGAAGTGTTTGACACTCAACTTTTTACGGGCGAGGACACCTCGGTTATAATGTGTCCTCCCCAATGTTAAAACAAAACCTACGCCCTTGGTTGCAGGTGAGCAGGGGAGGAGGAGGAGAGGCCCAAGCCGCGGGCCCTGGAGGGGGTCGATCTGCCGCGTGTTATGCTCAGCCACATCACCACTATCACCATCAGAGCGTGTCACTGCCTCTGGCCTCGCTGGCCCCCGCTGCCTGCTCCCTGCCCGATGCCAGCGCTGCCTACCTGCCTCTGTCTGCCTGCCAACCCTGCCACACACACTGCACCTGCTGGCACAAGGTAGGGAGCAACACAGCCAGTCATCTACATTTAACAATAGAGCAAGTTTCAATTCTTCAATAAACAAAATATGTAATGATTGATAGGTCGTCGGTGGTTGTGGTAGTTTCAAGGGCTTTTCACACGAGCAGCGATTATCGCGCCTCGTAATTCATTTTCAATGAGAGGCGAGCGGGGGGGGCAGTTTGACAGGCGACGCGACAAGCGGGCGTGAGTTCCCTAAAATATTACAATTATAACCGTTATAAACAGTTATCAGGACATAGACTGCTTTTGCTTGTCAGAGCATCGGCACAAGACTGGGTTTATTGGGTAACGTCTGTAAGTTAGATGCTAATTTAGCTAACTTTAGCTATCAACAATAACATTCCGTGGTTAGGAAAGACTAGGATTGCCACTATTTGTTATAAACCGACCTGTGATTAGGGATATATGATACCACAGTCAGCTATTCTCATTCACTTGTCCACTACTGTATACTGTTGTATACAGTAGTGGACAGAATCCCCATGGTGTCATCGCCTGGCGTTGTTGAGGAGCGTAGTAGACCCCGCAGATCCACGCGACTACGCAGGAGAAGTGTCGCTCCCCGTGTGAAAAGCCCTTTATCCTGCGTTTTTCATATTTTGTTGCTTGGGCTAACTGGCTGAAAGGCAGCTTATGTCTTCAGTTGAATTCCATTCCGGTAGAGAGTGCATGCAAAAGTGAGGTATATGCTGTATGAAAGTGTAGCTTTCATTGGAGTGAATGAACTGCCATGTTTTCTACGTCGGATGTGTTAATACAATGTGAAAGCTTTCTACAAGTTTTGAATTTGTGACTAGTGTAGTACTTGAATTTCTATTCATGTATATGATAGCAATTTTAGCTGTTTTATATTGGAATTGAAACTGCATTATTCATTCATTTTGTTCATTTAATAAGTGAACAAAATGTAGATAGAAAGCATTCATGTGAAACACTTAACGCGTGCCAGCCTAACTAGCATCAGCACCGGCTTTTGAAAGATAAAAAAATCAACTTTTGCAGAAACAATTTTAGAGAGTAAAGATACCCTTATATTTGTCAGTTATTATCCAGTATTCTGTTGTTTATGCAGGAAATGATGGTTTACAGCAGCTCATCAGTCCTGTGTAGGGTTGGGTACCAAAACCTGGTTCCACTATGTAACTCTTTTCCTTTCTCTCTTTTCTGCTGAGTGGCGCACGTGCCCGCTCGCGGTGTGAAGCGCGTGTCCGCGCTATTCTCCGACATGCACTCTACTATCACTGCTGATAGACGGCTTTTGTACACGCTCCGAAACGGACGTAAAAATATCACACTTTCTCTGTAGTCTACCGTTAGCTAGCTACCGTAAATGTAGGCCACTTTTAAAATGCCATATTTTCCCTCTGGGCTCACCAAAACGGACGTAAAAGCATATTAACCATTCACTGTCGTGATCACTAGTAAACATATTGCACTTGCTCTGCTAGTCTATCATTCAGGACAAGACCCTGTAGCCTGGTGGTGGGGGAGGTGGGACAGCCTCCCCAAATTGTTTGCCCTTTCAAACTCATACCTGTGTGTGTGTGTGTGTGTGTGTGTGTGTGTGTACAGGCCTCTTGGACACCATCTGAAAGAGTTTTCTCCTGTGCAGGAGTCAGGAGAGGTGTCTTATCTTGCCAGAGAAGGCAAATATGGTCATTTTTCTGCAAAAGAACTGCTAAAGTTTGAAGCTGGTTGGCATACCAACTGAACAACATTTATTTTGTTGTTACTTGTTAATAGTGTAACTGTTATTTGTTAAATTATTGTAGTTATGTGTTAGGTGACTTAGGTCTACTTATTACATATTTAAGTACTTTAAAACGTTAATATATTGTTACATTTAAATCATTTTCAATTTAAAAAAAACTCCATAAAAGAGCCTTTCTTTGATGTCATTTTTCAGTTTAGGAATCGGTTAGGAATCTGAATTGTTTTAAAAGTACCGGTTCGGCATCGGAATCGTAAAAATCCAAACGGTACCCAACCCTAGTCCTGTGTGCCTTTTCCTCCATTTTTTATTTTCTTTTCTAGCAAAAATGGCGATTCATGTTTTCTTCTTGTAATGCATGATGTGCATATGTGGTTGTGTCACATTTTTTACGATATGGCCATTTACAATGATATGATGATTTATGAGATACATTAGTATTATGACTGAAATAGCGTTGGATTGATGCAGTCCTATAAATGGCTTCATCAATTTTTTTTATTATTTATACATCATTGTACAAATTGAGTAAATACCCACACCATCTGCCTCTGGCTGAAGATTTGAGATGCTGTGTGTTCACTTTATGTTACTATGCACCATCTAGACAACAATATGATTTCCTGAAGAAGCATATTTTCATTTGTCAAATCATTACTGTGATGCTTCCCTGTGATTGACTTAGCTGTTTTAGAGCGAGACCAGTGATGTGACTGGCTCAGAGCATATTATTTATATTCCACCTCAACCAGCACTTTATGCTGCTGCACATACATACATGAGTCATTTTGGCCAATCAGTCAATATGATTCAACGACAAGGTGCTGATGATTAGCTTTCATCCCAACTACATGTGTTAGCAAGTTATGTAAACTACAAGATAATGTAAGCTGACTGGTTATCATAGATAAGTAGCTAAAAGGGCTGGGACGATACGCTTTTGTCCCGATTGGATTATTTCGTGATACATGGGTGCCGATTCGATTTGCATTGCGATTTTCACTTATTGCGATTCTAGAAGTATTGCGATTCAATAGTATTGAGTATTGCGATTTTCTTTTACTTCTTTAACTAAAACAAAAGTTGAATGATACACTTCTAGAGACAATACATCATGAGACATTTGTAAAAACTAAGTGTTTTCTGAAAAGAATGCACATCACATGTCAGTCAGTCAGTCTGACCTTTATTTCATTTGTAAAGAAGTACATATCATGTATTTTCTGCATTTTCTGCTTTCGGTCTGTTGGAAAACAGATATGATGTAGCCGCTGTCGGCGGTACCGTATAACCAGTAAATATTTAGGTGAATCATTGGTAAAATCAATGCATACAAAATATTGATTCTTGGGAAAATAGTCGATTTAAAAAATTGGCACACAAAAGACATCACGATACATACATGAATCGATTTTTTTCGCCCACCCCTATAACTAATGTCCTTAACTTAGGGCTAAATATGTAAAAGCCCCATCCGGTAAACTACTAAGTTATTCTTCTCTATTACAAAAGAATCACTTTTTGTTTGCTAGAGTTTTGCCAGTATAGAGCTAACACATAAGTTGTTTTGAGTTGCGATCATAAAAGCTTTAATGAACTGGCTCCAGATTGAACAGCTGTTGCATCATACGAATTAGAGAAACAAACAAGAAATCCAAGGTAAACATATGATATGTGATAGCCATATTACTTTATTATCAGGAAAATAAGGATATACTTTTGACACTAACTTCTCCCATGCTAAATGTGTAACTGAGACAAAGTGAAACAGTTCACTTCGGCTTATCCCAGCTCAGTTTGCTTTGGTTTGCTACGTAGATATAACATATGTATTAAAATAAATAAATACACTTATAAAATATACAAAATATTTCTATGGTTTGCTATGTCATACATAAAACACAAACTGTATACTTTAAACCCTTATAAGCTGTGAGCTGTATCTGTGTATGTGTGTGTATGAAAGGTGTCAAAGAACATGTGGGAATACAAACAAAACAGTAACATGTATTGTTGGTCTTCATACCTCTGAAGATCATAATTCCCCTATTTAGAGTGAATCCCTTGACTTTTCAGCTTTTATGACCAGTCTAATGACTAATTTTAAAGGTCTGATATCATGCTCATTTTCATGTTCATACAGTACATGTATTTTGGGTTTCTACTAGAACATGTTCACATGCTTTAATGTTAAAAAAAAACAGTTTATTTTTCTCATCCTGTCTGTCTAAATATACATTTTTTCTTTCCACTCCTGAAAAAGCCCAGTCTGCTCTGATTGGTCAGTGTTTCCGGGTCTTTTGCAACTGTGCTCTGTGAGTCTCTGCACCGTCATTGCGCCCGGGGAATGACTGTAACAACATAGTAGTGGCACTTTCTACATATATATATATATATATATAGAGTCATTGTGACATCACAATCTTACAGAAGACCTGACGACTCGTTTAAAGGCACAGTTTGTGACTACTGGCTGTGTGCATTTCTCTGTGGATTGAGTGTTTTGATACTTTCACTGTATTTATATAGCACCTCAACCTGCTATATAATACAAAAGACATGGACATCTTACTTTTCACAATATGGGACCTTTAAACTAGGGCAGAGATCTTCAACAGGGGGTCTGGGAGTTAAAATATGTCTATATACATAAACATGAATCCAACATTATATTAGCAAAGATAAATCTGCCTATTTGTGATTTATTATTATTATTATTATTATTATTATTATTATTATTTACACAACATTAATGTTAGGCTTACTGGCCTGTAAGGTAGCAACTGAGGTAGCCATCCACAAATACAGTTAAGCTTAAGGATTCACTGTGCCACATGCATGTTTAACATTAAAACATGGTGTATAAATATGTCAATAATTATTGTTTTAATAGCTTAGTATTGTTTGCACCATAAAAGGTCATTGTAGGCCCAGTTTAGTATGCAACTCAATTTTATACAACATGTAGTAGGGGGTCCCTGCTCGGTCTGTCTTTCAGTTAGGGGTCCTTGGCCTAAAAAACTTTAAAGACCCATGAACTAGTGGAGCTGGACGGGGAGTTTGAACCATCAACCTTCTTTCTGCTGATGAGCCAAACCCTGTGATTCATGTTTTGAAATGTACTCCTCTTGTAAACAAATACAACCAGTGGTCACCCATAAAATATTCAAATATTGATGATAAAAGAGATCAGGACGGAAAAAAAGACTGTCGTTGTTTCCAGCTGAATGTGGTCTCTCTGCCTGGAGGTGTTGTAATGAAAGGTGGAGACCATAGAGGGAGGGAGAGGTGGGGTTTTCCAAATGATGCAGGGAACTGAGTGGCTCATTAACCCTCTGTTCCAGTAACATCTGGGATCATATTGCAGAGAGCTGTTTAGGGATTATTAAGACATGAATAATCAGGACTCAGAGAAATGTGGAAGAGAAACTGATATCAATGCGAGCGAGGTTAAGAGATATGGGAAAAGAAAGAAGCATAATGTTGGGTATTTAGTTCCTCTCTTTCACACAGATGTAGACCTACAGTACACACAGAAGCATGCAGCCACACTGTTTAAACATGTGTGAGCAGTGAAGGGAAAGTACCCAGCTCAGAGAGGAGCGTTTGTATTTAGTGTTTTGTTGCCCTTGGCTCTTGCTTAGTGCAGGTCAGCACATTTCTCTATGCTGAAATCAACCCTCTGTGGTGTGTGTGTGTGTGTGTGTGTGTGCGTGTCTGTGAGCGTGTGCATGGGTGTGTGTGTCTCCAGTGAATCCCCAGGAAGTTATAAATGCTCTCTCTCTCTCTCTCTCTCTCTCTCTCTCTCTCTCTCTCTCTCTCTCTCTCTCTCTCTCTCTCTCTCTCTCTGTGGCTCTCTTTCCTTCCCTCAGTGCTCTGAAGGGTTCGACAGGGTTTTATTGTAAGCCAGAGCAGTCGCTTACATGATCTACAGTACAGCAGCTTTTAGCCATGCCTGCTGTCACCTACTGTTGATATATATATGTGACACAATAGCTTTCACTCAAGGCTGTAACAGTGTGTATCTCTACTGTAGCAGGGTTTACATTGGCCAAAATGGAGAAAGGCAACAATGTCAAGTGTATCTGTGTTTCCGGATAGATTGTTCCTTATATTTGTCCATAACTTCTAATAGTAAGGCTCTTTAAAGCTGCTCTAATCAATATTTTTATATTAACAACGGATTGAATGATTTTGTATAATGTCTAAGGGGTTATTCGTAGTGACAGACCAAACTGAAATCTTTCTCTGCAGTTCTCTCTCTCTGCTCTGCAGAGCGTTTTAGCATCTTTTAGCATATTGTTTGGGTTTTATGTCCCGCTTTACTTTACTTTTCTCCTCAGAGTTATTTGCAGATGCAGCCGACAGCTTTTGTTTAAATGAAAAAAAGCTTTCGTAAACCCACTGTGCTCCACCTGCCCAGCACCAAATGGCACACAGACAAACTTTCTGGTAAACACAGTGAAGTATTTAGCACAGATATTTGAGTCCTGGACTTTTTCGGGTGTTCAGGAACACAGTTAATGTACGGTACAAATTCATTCTAATGTTTCTGTGTCAAGCCCTGAGGAAGAGCACTGGGCTTTGAAGCCAATTTGACAAAGTGGCCTAACCGTGGAATTACAACTTCGGGGTCCGTCAAGTGATGCCATGTGGCCCAAAAATACTTTTTCACCTAGCGGAAGAGACGTCTGTAAATCAGTTGATAAATTTATTTTTTTAGCGTCACAACCCCCGTGAAATAACTCGTTTCACTATCATTATTTGATCTATTCGGTACGGTAACATTTGGAAAGTCTAGAAGCCAACACGATTCAGTTATTTATTCCCTATGCAAGTAAGCAGTTGCAGTTGAACTTTTTTGACTTCTCACGCCACTGAGCAACTTTCAAAGGAACGAACGGGGCCTTGCCTCCAACACTGTATCCAGTTCACTTTATGCATTCATTACATTTCATTTACCTGACGCTTTTAAGCGACTTTCAATATGTGCATACAACCATGAAGGTACAAACTCAGAACAGCAAGAATCACATAAAAGAAGTGCATTACCTTCAAGTAAGCCAAACTACAAAGTGCCACATTTACTGTAAGTGCAACATATACGTTTAATTATCTTATAACCATTATCTTCTTAGCCAAGGTGCAGTCAGAAGAGTGTTTTTTGTTTGTTTTTAGCCTGCGGCGGAAGATGTTCCACCATCCATGATGTGTGTAAATAGGCAATTGTTTGCTAACGTGTGTACTACGACCAATTTATAAGGTGATGATATGTCAGTGTCGTGTTTGCAACTCGTTCTGCTGCCCCCAAGTGGTAAATAAAAACAGTTAATGCAGTTTTAAGTAAAAGTAGCAATACCAGAATGTCGATTAAAAGTCCTGCCTGCGAGATTTTGCTTTGAAAGTAAAACCTGTTTTTATTATTATTATTATTATTATTATTATTGTTATTATTATTATTATTAATGATGCATTAAAGCAAGACTCATAAAACCACTATGTGCACTGAATTGAGCAAGGGTGCATAATAAGTGTAGAATAAGTATAAGTAAGTATAATTGAGTAAATGAATAAAGTAACATGATACATAAATAAAAGCCCAAGTACCTCAACATTGTATTTAAGTACATTTGAGTAAATGTTACTTTAGATACTTTCCGTCACTGCGCATAAGACAGACCAGCCACTGCAGTCTGTTCTTCCTCCAGGATTTGAAGTCACCTTGAATGAGTTTATTTTAACACGAAGCAGCTGGATGCCGAGTCACTCCAGAGGAAAAAGAGTTGAATTTGATTTTCTCCAGCAGGATCTCGCAATCCTGTGCAGCGGTACAGTATAAACAACACATACAGTACACCGGCCACATCTGTTGGGCCTGAACAAACCTGCATAATCACCCTATCATATGAGTGCTTTATAGATCTATAAAAGAATAGCAGCAGAGTGAAGCTGACTTTTGTAAGAGAGGGAGGAGGAGTTGCTGTGTTTTTTTATTGTACACATGCTGTCCACTTATCTGACACGTTTCTTCATTTCATTCCCACACTCTGTGTTTTTCTGCTTCTTCCTTGCAATCCTTCCCGCAGATTCATGTTGCTCTTGTGAGTGTTTTTACTTCATGTACATGCAGTATGACAGAGTCAGACCCTCCTTCCCCTCTCTAACAGTCAGCAGACTGAGAGCAGAGAGTTGGCTGGTTGGGCAAGTAACATGCGGATGTGGCAGGAGCACACTTAATTGTTTTCAGATCCATCGGCCCATGCTGTGCGTGTGTGTGTATGTATGATTGCAGGCAATAGCACATGTTGGGTTTTCCCCATTTATCGTGAAAGATTGAAATCAGGACAAAAGCATGTCCCATCCCTATTAATTAGCTACTTATCTATGATAACCTGTAAGCTTACATTATCTTGCAGTCATAACTTGCTAACACATATAGCTGTCATCTCGCACACTTATGACTCTTTATTTTTCATGAATCAGCATTTCGATCCTCCTTAGTTCCTGTTGAACTATATGACAAGTACTAACCTTTATTTAAATTTGTTTAGATACAAACATACTGCATCTACAAACAGGATGTTTTAAACACAGGAATGTATTCCAATAAGTAGAGTAACTTAAAATGATTACAGGGACTGGGCCATTCAGCCTGTGTTCCATACATTATACAGAGCATACTGTCCACTACATTGTAAGATACAGTAAATGTCTGATTAGACCCTCCTCATGTGTTCAGTAAAGCACTTCTATGCTTAAAAAAAAAAAAAAAAAAAAAAAAAACTAAGCTGCTATGATTAGGGAAGCTTTGGCTTGTGTTTGTGGGACAGTCAAGTTGCAGTTAGGGACGTCTGCCGTTTTGTTTTTATATACGTCTGTCGTCGGGATGACAGACAGCCTCACATCACGTCAGTAGCGGTTAGCTAGTAATGACACTCAAACGGACATATCCCTCTTGGGCAGAAAAGGAAGAAAAATGTTCAGAGGATGAAGGTAAGGCATTTGTTCATGATGAAATTGAACTTGTGGGGTGGAGGGGGTGGCTGTAATGCTAGCCAAATGTTGAGCAAGTTTGCTACTTTTTCCTGCTGGCTATCTCAGCTAGCCTCAGCTAAATATATAATTTAGCTTGCTCAGCTAACTAGCTAGCTGGCTAGGATTGCTAATAAACACAGCTTTATATAGTGTTTACGTCATGTGAATATACTGGGCTGTTGGACTGAAGTGACATCCGTTTGAGATTATAGAAGGCTGCAGAGCACTTTGGTGGCAGCTCGGTAACATTACACTTACTTAGGGAAGGAGGGTGTGTTGTTGGGCAAATATCGTAGCCGGTGGGTGTCGCTTCTCAGTCATCTCTTTTGCTGTTAAAATATTTTCCACAGTAACAATACTTTAGTGTGTTGTCATTTTATAGGCCTATGTGCTTTAGAAATAAAACGGATCACTGTTTTAAGAAAGATTTCCTATTAATATTTGTTTGTGATCAATTTTGCTTGGTAAACTAAAGACCTTTATCTTTGCAGGTGCCATTCTCAAATACTTTGTGGCTTCAGACCAAGCACAGCCAGCGGGTTGTTTATCAACTCCTGACCAAGAACAGCAGGTGCATCTGTTTCAACGCCTCCATATTTCATAGGTCTTATTTTCGTTTTCTGTTGGTCTTGTGAAATGGCCTAAAACATTAGACTGTGATAACAGTCCACGATCACAGAAACAGAATGGTCCTGCAGTATTTTATTTTACTTTTTCTTCGAAGTAAAAACCCTTATTTATTTTCTGTCCATTTTGGGCAATGGCCCAATCTTTTCATTTTAATGTAGCTTTCTTTGTTCTAAATGTTTTTTTTAATAAACCTGTTTGAGGAAAATCCTGCATCTGTTGCATTTATTGGCGTAGATCAATACAGATCAATGCATCTCAACAGATAATTTTAAAGGTTTGAATCCCTCCCATCGTAGTTTGACAAAATACGGGCCCCCAAACAGCATCTTGCATAGGACCCGCCCAAAGCTAGAAACGGCCCTGCAACAGACACATAGCAACATTAACTAACATTCATTTGGAGCCGTGTTTACATCCATCTGATAAATGTAAGTCCACTATTCACTCTAGCTCTGTATTTAATCTCTACCAATTCCTAAGGGAAATATCTGGTTCTTCAGCTGCTAAATGCTGCACTATGTTCATCAGCTAGTCGCTAATGGTCTCTGCAGAGTTGGGTGATAATTCTCTGTGGGTTTGCCACTATGCGTGATCCCTTTCCCATTATACACAACCATTAAATGTGTTATTAATATAAAAAAATGTTGATTAGAACAGCTTTAAAAAGCCTTACTAATAAATACCTTAAAAGAAAAATCCATCCTTATACAGACACACTTAACATTGTTGCCTGTCTCCATTTTGTTGTTGCATGGTATGTTTTACTTACTCTATGGACATTAGAAAGGTTTGGCGGGGGATCTGGGATCAGTTTCTGAGGTGTTTTTGAGCAAAGCATGTCAATCCCAATTTTAATCAGAGCAGCAGTTCGTCCAACAAAATTCTTTATCCCTACAACTGCTCCTCGAGGGCGTTGGTATAAATAAGAATGCCCTCTCAGTCGACGAGCCTGGTTAAATATTGGTTTGCTTGTGCTGCCAGATCTTCCTCCTCACTTTGTCTTAGCACTGTGCCAGCCCTGGAAAGAGTGTTGCTTAGTGTTTGAGTTTGTTCAAGCAATGACAGCACAGCTTCAGCGTTGCATACATATATATGGTTGTAGAATGTTGCCTTGTGTGTGTTTTTGTGTCAGTGTGGGACTGTGAGGGCAACTTGTTGACAGAAGGGGGAAACTGTGTGGGACTGTTTCCATCTGGTCAGATTGGAGCGAATGCAGAATTCACTATTATGCTTTACTGCACTTGACCCATCTGCAAGCAAAGACATATCAACTTGAGGTCACTGCTATATTGTTACTGCACATGCTTCAGTGTGCAAACAATCTGTTCTTGAGGCTAAGGAGTTAATGCTGTCCTTAACTGTATCTAGTAGGGCTGCACAGGATTTCGCTGCACTTTCGGGATTATTCTCCTCTGACGGCAATTCACTCTTTTCGGATGTCCGCTTTGATGTCCTGCTACCTTCCGCTTTATTTGTGTTGTAATTTTAAACTCCAGTCAATTTATGAGGACTATGGTTAACCGCTCCTCAGATCTCTGCATGGGTAAATCCAGACAGCTAGCTAGACTATCTGTCCAATCCGAGTTTTCTGTTGCAAGTTTCCTTCCCGAGGCTATTTTGCAGCGGCACCGTGGCTCCACTCTGCGCTTAGCGCCGCCATGACGATTGGGATTGGTTTAAAGAAATGCCAATAAACCAGACCATGTTTTTTTTCCCCATCCCGGAATGCTGTGTGGACTAGCCGGACCCTCCTTTGCATACCTGTGGAGGAATGTCTGGCAATGCGAGACTATCGCGATATCAACTAGCGCAATAAACACATCGCGAAAAGCTGCGACATATCTTCAAAAGATCAGTAGAACACTGCACTTTAAAAATGCAACTGTCATTCTTTTGTAGTGGTGCCTTTTTATGTTCAATTCAGTGTTCAATTTGATTAATAAAAGAATGTTGGAAATGATTTCCTTTCATTTGTTTCAAATTCAACAAGCAATTTGTTGTATTTTTAGCAGAACACTGAAAGCAGCAGAAAGGCAGAACTAAGTACACGGCGTTATTGCATATCACATATTTTCCTCATATGGTGCAGCACTACTATCTAGTTATCCCTGACCCCTGAGCTCTGTGGTTTTAACCTCTTTTTTACTGGATGATCTCTCACCCCTGCACTCCAGAGCCAGACCAAAGAGGCCGGACGACGAGACCAAGCTGTCAGCCAGGAGCTTCCCCCTCCTCAGCCGGACCTCCCTCCCCCCCCCCTTCCCCCTCCCACTCCTCCACCACCGCCACCTCCTCTACCTGCTGGACAGGGCCAGGACGCAGCAACACCGACCAATAACCACCAGGGGAAAGCGGGAAAAGGTGAAGCAGCCATACAGAAGCTGTTGTTTTTTTTTTTCAAATGGTAGTGTCACTCCCAGAAAAACACTTACCATGATCCTGTGCTATTTACAGTACATATGGGCCTCTGTGATGGAAATCTTCTCTACTGCGCTGTTGTATTCTGTTACTTTCTACTTTTCTTCATTTCACTGCAGGGGCGTAGCACAAAATTCTGGGCCTCGTAGAAAGGCATCTCTATCGACCCCTTCCTGCATCCACAGCTATTCATTCTAGCATCTTTTTGTTCCCTCCATTTCCAGCCCCAGTCCGAAACCCCTGTCTCATTGTCTCTCTGTTTGACTTACTTCTACTCCCAGTTAAGCCCAGTTGAACAAGATGTGGCATGCTGGCACATCTGCACTCTACAATTAAGCTTAAAGAATGCTGCCCTAAGGCTAAAGTGTGTGTGTGTGTGTGTGTGTGTGTGTGTGTGTGTGTGTGTGTGTGTGTGTGTGTGTGTGTGTGTTCAGGGTGATGCATCAGTTTAATCATCAAAAAGTATTTTTTTCCAAGTATGATAAATCAGGCTATTATCATGCATTCTACACAACATTCCCATATGAAATTAATTAAACATAATTTTTTCCATTCGTAATTATATTATTCAATTCAAATTCAAGAAAGTTTTAAGTTTAAGTTTTTCTGTCCATGTGACAAATGTCTGAATTTCACTCTCCTTTTCTGCTCTCCACCAACTCCTTAGAGAAATAGATCTTTAGCTGCTGAATGCAAGTATGTAGCTTGTAGTTGGTTTGTTCACTAAAAGTAGCTTCCTGTTGCTACAGGAAACACGGTTGAATCAATTTAAGTGGGTTTATGGTTTATTAAATGTGCTGTAAAATCAAAACAACGAGCTAAAAGAGGCAGAGTTGGGTGATAATTCTCTGTGGGTTCATAACTTTGAGCGAAGCATATTACACACTGATTCACTGTCAATATAAAGATATTAATCAGTGGAAAACAGTTTTATCTTAGTCATAATTATCTAGTGTCTTTTTTGAAATTTTGCGATGCAAATGTATTATGTTATAGACCCAATCACAATGTTTGTTTGCAATAACCTCTGGGTAGAACACCTGTACAAACGGGGATGAGGAACAACTGGATATACTCTCATCTCATTCATCTGAAATGCATGTTTGATGCTTTCACATGTCAACACTTTCCCTAACATTAGGTTGGAGAGCTAATTTACCTGTTGGGCCACAGACTAGAGAAAATTACACCACCCTAACTAGCAGTCTGTCCGACCGGCGGTGAGATGTTTCTGTTCGTAACGCTAGATTGGGAAACGTTAAACTGTTGGAAACGGAAACCTGAAAATAACAACAGAAATAAACAAATTTGCTAATTACACATATCTCGGCAATTCAAATCAACTGTCGGTCTACCCGGAAGTGAATATTAGTGAGTAAAATAATTCTATACATTCTATGCCGTAGCAGGAAAAGCACAGGTAGAATTGATAACATGCTGCATTCCTTTTAGGTGAGCTAGTTCCAGGGTCCTACTATTATGCATGCTGGCTTACTGGGACACTTGATGGAACTGTCTGCCCTGAAAAGGGTCTATAAGAATTGACAAAGTTGTGAATTGTCTCACACTAAAAGGGGCAACAAAACTACCTCGACAATGAGGGAAATTTCTCTAATCAGGCAGTGAAAATAGCACAGGATTTTGCTCTTTGAAAATTAACAGTGCAAAAAAAGTATAAATCTTAACTTCGCTTTTACTAAACACACATTATGACAACAATGACAGCAGTGTCTTGTTCTACATTCTAAGTCACACTCACACTGAATTATTGGTTTATAAGACCACTTAAACACCTTGGATATATTCTTATATCATTTATTTGTAATCAATCACTCAGTGGCCAGCTGGTGTCTCAGGGTGTACAGTATGTGGTTTTAGTTAGGGCGCAGCTCTTCAGGCCAGTCTGTTATTGTCTTGGCCCCCTGCCTCTGTTTGTAACACAATACTTAACTATCTCACTACCTCATGGTCACACAACATAGCTGTCACCAGCATAAATCAGATACACACACACACACACAGTTGTATCCAGCATGCACAAACACATAAAGAACAATGCATAGAAGTGTGCACACTCACAGGCGCACAATAAAGTTGATATGGCATGCCATACCGTTTTCCCTGTGTGTTACAGTTACAGGGCAGAACGAGCCACGCCTCATGTGTTGGTTTTACGATCTGGTTTTCTGGCACACACACATTTAAACTGTAGTTGTAAAGTAATAAAGACACATAGGCAATGTGAGGGATATTTATGAATATACAGTATTATCTCTTTAGAAGATAATTGAAACTATTCTTTTGATCACGCCATGCAGACACAATCCTGGACCTCATAAAGTGTGTGTGTGTGTGTGTGTGTGTGTGTGTGTGTGTGTGTGTGTGTGTGTGTGTGTCTAGATTAATGTGAATGGCAGGCGGCATTTAGAGCCTTCCACAGCTGCTGCCTAACACAGCAAGGTGGTGACTGATGTGTGTGTGTGTGTGTGTGTGTGTGTGTGTGTGTGTGTGTGTGTGTGTGTGTGTGTGTGTGTGTGTGTGTGTGTGTGTGTGTGTGTGTGTGCGCGTACTCATGTCTTTCCCTCCCCTGCTGCTTGTCCCTGCACGCCTCTGCCACATGTGGTTTCAGATAGAGCTTTGGAGTCTAATATGTCTAAATCTATACCTGGAGGTCTTCTGCACACACACACACACACACACACACACACACACACACACACACACACACACACACACACACACACACACACATCTATTCAGCGTTCCCATCATTTCAACTCATGTGGAACAGCCCTAACAGAAATAAGACACAGAAGTAAACATATGCGCAAATAATCCAAGACGTGTGCACACATGTAAATGCAAACAGTCGTAACTTGTATATGACGGATTTGCATTCATATATTACAAAAAAAATATGCATTTGACAGGAGACAGAGGTTAAAGGTATATGTAGGGCTGGGCAATATATCGATATTATATCGACATTGATATATGAGGCTAGATATCGTCTTACATTTTGGATATCGTAATATCGTGACATGACACACGTGTTGTCTTTTCCTGGTTTTAAAGGCTGCATTACAGTGTTGTAATTTTCTGGACTTACCGGACTTACTTACTGTTTTATAATTTTCCATGGTATCCACATTATTGGTGATTATTTATCAAAACTCTCATTGTGTAAATATTTGTGAAAGCACCAATAGTGAAATCTTCAATATCGCCACAATATTGTGATATTTGATTTTCTCCATATCGCCCAGTTCTATGTATATGTAGGATTTTCCTTAAAAAAAAAACTATGTATAGACTAATACAAAAGTAATCCCTCTCAATCATCACTTAGTGTATGGATGACCCACTAGAAATGTGATGCGGTGTCTGTATCTGCAGAGACCGTGTCCTCTGCCCCTATTTTCTCTTTTCTTCTTATTTCTGTGGGTGCTGGACATTTATGAGCTTCAGCAAAGAGCCTTGCAAATAATATCCATCAAATAATATACAGAAGATGAAGTTTACTGACCTGCTGTTGAGTAAGTTAAGTAACTGCAAGAATGGGGCCCCTACTCTTCTTGAAGTTGACGGTAACATTACAAAAAGACACATTGTGACAACAGTGAGTAGTGAGCTAGCTAATGACATTTAGAAATAGCTCAGTCCCATCGCGGAAGTGTAGTCGAAAGGCAAACTGCTGCAACATATTTCTTGGTATTTGCTTGGCGAAATTGCTAGCCAATTGCTTATTTACCTGTAATTAACGGAAGAAAGACATTTAGTTGCACTGTAGTTTCTACTAGCGTAATGGCTGCCGACGTCAACAGAAGCTTTTCCTAAACTTAGAGTTCACTCTGCCATTTACTGGTCAATGTCGCCGCCTAGTGGTGAGGAGTGCAAATGACTTTGACCCCACTAGAGACTTTCTTTCTTAGCTGTAACTGCATACAGTATAAACATCTTAAGTTAAGATGCTTCTTTTTGTAACATGGGAAAGCTGTGTGATTACTTGGTGTTCCTTAAAGACATGGAGTTGGACAGTGCAATTCCTCAGCTTTACAAACTGTTCTAATTAGTGGTAACAATTGGAGCTACATCTGCAGGTGTAGAAAGGAGCTTCTCCTGTTTAAAGCGGCTCAAGTCTTACACCCGTAACACAATGGGCCATTTAGGCAGACTAGCTCTGCTGGCCGTTGAGAGGACACTGGTCAAGTCACTGGAAAAGACGCCTAGTTGGTACGACAGGGTCACAGAGCATTTTCTGGAAAAGGAACATAGGGCAGAATTTACGTATAAATAAATGAACAATTTTTATGATGTTGGCCGAAAATGAGCTTCCCCTCTTTGAAAGACCAGCAGCCGCCACTGACTGATACCACACTGTAAAAATCCTCTGTTACAAGTTAAAATCCTGCATTGGAAATGCTACTTAAGGAAAAGTATCATCAGGAAAATGTACTTTAAACTTAAACTTTCACATTTTAGAAACCGGAAACTATCCAAACAGTTCTGTCAATCAACTAAGTGTTTAATCGGTTAATCATTTCCGCTGTACTCTACTTGTAGGCCGTTATATTGTTGGGTAGTTTAATTTCTAATAAAATATAATATTTGTAGTGGAGTAAAAAGTACAATAGTTCTCTCTGAAATGTAGTGACGTAGAAGTAGAAAGTGGCATGAAAAGAAAAGACTCATGTAAAGTACAAGTACCCTTAAAATGTGTACAAAGTACAGTACTTGAGTAAGTGTACTTAGTTACATTCCACCACTGCAGTCAGTGCAGTTCCACCTGATGACATGATTAAACTACTTCACTTATGACTTACTAGTTTTGTCCTCACATAAGTTTAAATTCCTCCTGGCTATTTCAACTTTAAATGACGATGATGATGTGTTTAAGCACGGGTGTCAAACTCAACTTCACCAAGGGCCACACTGGAAAATGAAAATCGCATTAAGGGCCAGACATGTTTGACATGCTTTTATTCAACCGAAAAAGTAAAATACCTTAGACTGTATTATTCGTGTTTCGTGTAGCTTTCTCCCTTACAGTTTGGTCGACATAAAGCCCTAAAAAGTTCCTTAGCCATTATAGAGTTTAGCAAATCAAGCAAAAACAATGATTACATTTTTAACAACCTGTTTCACAGCCTGAATGTGTAAACTCTCTGGTTCTGTGGTAATTTCTGAGTGTCAAAGTCGGCAAATCTGCCAAATTCTGCTTTAAGTGTCGCATAACTGCAGTCTGAAAAACAGTTTCCCGTCTTTTTGGTTTGGCTCACATCTAGGCGGGCCAAAATCTATTGTCAACCTAAATTGATATGTGGGCAGGATCAAAATTTGCAAGGGGGCTGGATTTGGCCCCCGTGCCTTGAGTTTGACACGTGTGTTAAAGCAACTGTCTGAAACTGGCAAAGTGTGGCAAATCATGTGTGAACCAATCATGTGCTTCTTTCAGTGGTGATTGAGAGGGTGGTGCTGAGAGGAGTGACACACACGACTGAAGATACTAGTGAATATGTGTTCGAGGTGGGTGCAGTCTACACACAGACGCCTGCTCACTTTTCCAAATGCTCTTCATGTGTTCACCCTTTCCTTTCACTTGGTTTTCTACTTCCTACTTCCTCGCGATTTTCTACATCACCTCCACCTTCCCCTTCTCCTCATCCTCCCTCCTCCAGGCCAGCTGGTCAGACGGGTTTGTGTCATCCGTTGTCAGAACTCGGCAGGAGGTGACAGAGCTGCTGAGCCAGGTCAGGACCATCACGGTAACACACATTCCCTAGTCTGGCTTTGCAAGACCTTCCTTCATAGCGCTGCGGAGGAGGGTCTGGCAAGTCCACACGGCATTCCAAGATGGGAGAAAAACGTGCTCTGGTTTATTGGTATTTCTTTCTGCGATGCGGACATGGACGATTCTGCATCGATGCAGTGACAGACCATAATCGATTATAGCCTGATATACTGACGTTGTTTATTGATTTTTCCGGTGGCTGCTTTGTTTTGTTTTTGCCATTTGCCTGGTGTGTTCAGACTCTGCTACATTCAGGAAGTGTCTTTTTGAATTTGTCGATGAAAACCACGTGTGGTAATATATAATAAAAATTGAGGGGGTGAAGCATCGTGATATCGATTCGAATCGCTGACAGGATAATCGTATAGTTTTCCGCCGCAAAATAGCCTTGGTGAGGAACTTGTTTTGATGGAACACGCGTACGTTCAAAAGTTGTTTTAGTCGTGCAACAGAAAACTCAGATTGGACAGATAGTCTAGCTAGCTGTCTGGATTTACCCTGCAGAGATCTGAGGAGCAGTTAACCATAGTCCTCATACATCGACCAGAGTTTAAAACTACATTCCCTAATTGATAATAATAATCTCAGATTGAGAGAATAGTAAAATGTCTTCTACAGATTGACCTTTTACAAGTGTAAAGGGCCTATACAATTCGAAATAATTAAATGAATCAATCAATCACTTCCCCCTAGGGCTGGGCAATATATGGATATTATATCTATCCATATATGAGGCTGGATATTGTCTGAAATTGTGGATATCGTAATATGGCATAATTGTTGTCTTTTCCTGGTTAGGCTACATTGCAGTAAAGTCATGTAATTTTGTACTTGTGTTGTTTAATGTTTATTTCTTACCAGACTGTTCTAGCTGTTTTATCATTTGCCTTTGTCCACTTAGTTATTGTATCCACATCACTGATGATTATTCATCAAAGGTCTCATTGCGTAAATGTTTTGTGAAAGCACCAATAGTCAACACTACAATATCGTCGCAGTATCAACATCGAGATATTTGGTCAAAAATATCATGACATTTAATTTTCTCCATATCGCCCAGCTCTACTTCCCCCTCTGTTTCTGATTTAATTATTGTAAACAGACATTTGGTTGTAATTACATGAAGTATTGAGCTGTTTGAACAGTCAGGTTTTATAGGGATGAATTGCTCGGTATCATCAGCATGGGAATGTAATAACATAATGTGCTTAGTTTAGTATGTGTTTTTTTCTTCTTCTCTAAGCTGTCACAAGCATTTCCTGATGACGGAGTGGAGAAATTCCACCCGCAGTCCAAAGAGCTGGATGCCAGGTGAGTTCCATAACACTTCCTGTTTATTTTTAAAAAGTCTTGTTTCTGTCTCATTATGGAGAAGTGTGTTCCAGCAGAGGAAGGCAAGGGAATTTAATTGAACTCTTCCAGAAAGAGTTAACAGTACAGCTGCGGGGCAGCCTCTAGCTCACCCAGTAAGAGCGTGCGCCCCATGTGGGCTGAGTCCTTTGCAGCGGCACGGGTTCGAATCTGACCTGCTGCCCTTTGTTGCGTGCCATCCCCCATCTCTCTTCCCCTTTTCATCTCCATCAACTGTCTATCTAATAAAGGGAAAAAGCCCCCAAAAATAATCTAAAAAATAAATAAAACAGTATGGCTGTGCAATTAATACAATTTTAATCGTGATTAAGATTTTTGGCTCCTAACGATCACAAAAACCGAGCACTCGAGAAAAACGATTATTTTGCAGATTATGTTTTGCAAGTAAACTCTTATTTTGTCTTGTGTTCTGAATGAAAAATAAATAACGTTAAAACGGGAAAAGTATAAAGGGAAATGCGACAGTTCAGGGTGTTTCCACTGTTGATTTGTTCAACTCTTTCACTGTTTTTTAACTTCAATAAATGCAATATCTTTCCAAAAATCGATGACCTATCACGTTAAATAAATAGGTTGGCTAACGTTAGCTAATCGTCCTCTTCTCAAGTCACGTCTGATGAACAAAAAGTTACGGGAGTGAGAAACACAAGGCATTGTGAGCTAACGTTACGTACTGAGTAACGTTAGTACAGGGGTAGTGAAATCGGAAGGATGGGAAATTGTTTTAACATGACTTTAAAATAGGGCTGTCAGCATTAACGCGTTAATCGCGATGCGATTAAGGGCCGAGCATAACGCGTTCATTTTTTTTTATCGCATGCTTCGCGTCGTGCCTAACAGGCTACTATTTTGACCCTTTGCCGCACCTTTACTTATCATCAAGCTGCCATACTTCCTCGTAACACATCCTGCTGCTGCAGGCATGATGGAGAAAGACAGCAGCAACACAATTCTGAATGGCGCTTTTTATTTTCCAAAACTCCCGGACGGCTCATTGTGTAAAGCCGAATTAAAATATCACCGAAGCACGTCAAGCTTGAGCTACTACCTACAAGCTAAGCATAGTACAGTTAACGTGACTGGAGAGTGCTACTAGTTGCCAACCTGTGGATGAAACCAAATCCCAAAAAAATGACTACAGCTCTTGCAAAATGGGTGGCAACTAACTGTAGACATGTCAGCATCGTAGAAGATTCGGGTCTTAAAGACGTACTACGGTTGGCATGTTCTGACCCGTCTTATACATTGCCGTCGAGGGAGAGCATTTGTCGCAAGTCAGCTAACGTGGTTTTGTTGGTCACTCTGGCACGAACAGCACGCCCAAGCTGATCCCACAAGTGTTCAATGGGAATGAGGTCAGGACTGCTGGTTGGAGAATGGGATGTCATCCCACAGCAGTGTGTGACCAGGCTGGTGACCAGCATGAGGAAGAGGTGCCAGGCTGTTGTGGCTGTGTATGGTTCTTCCACACGCTACTGAGGCTCCTGTTTGTGAAATGAATACATTGTTCAATTGCCAATATATCTTGTTTCTTCAAACTTCAATCATCCAATCCACCGAACACCAAACGAGTCAATGGCAAAATAAGCTGTTTGGCATTGGCAGAGAAGATTTGGCAAATTTTTCGTGGCCGCAACCCACATACTCAGTGCTGCTGCTCGTCCCACAAATGCATGTTCCTTACAAATGGAGCGCCATTTGTGACGGAACTAAACAGGCTTTCCAATGGTATAAAATGTATTGCCAAAAGTATTGTTACCACAGAGAAATAATCTGCCAAACACAAATTTCCTTACTTTTTGTGCTAAGTTTAGTAGTGGCAGTGCCGTTTGGCCTAATTATCAATGCCGTTAGCATCGTGGCTAAAAACGATAGTTTATGACAAATCGTTTCAGCTGTGCTTTATAAAATGATGTAATTGTGCTAACTGAGCAACGTTAGCCTTACAAGAGAGCTGCTTCAATACACTTGTTAGATAATGTTTCATTACAGAGTTCACTATTGATTTGTGTTTATCGCTATGTGCGTGGTGGAAATATAATGTAAACAGAGAGCGGCGTGCTAGAAATACAATGCGCCATGACATAGGTCCCCTTCAAGGCCAGGCTCTGACCCGTATATTAGAGAGAGAGAGAGTCAAAAAAGTTCTAACACTGCTTTACAAATGAAGTTAGCCATGCCTTATGCTAGCGTTAGCTTTTTCGCTAGCACTCAATGTACCTAAATGCTTTAATTTAATTGCATGAATGAATTTAAGCTAGTCTGACTTCAATTGTCATCTGTAACTCAGATGTAATATACTGTGACCACGCAGGCATATCATTTATGTTGATTTAGATCACCAAATATTATTAATACATAACTTTGCCTCGGTTACTACTAAGTTATTATTGCTAGCGTGATAACGTTATGGTCCTGTCCTACCGCGATTTACACCTGACCAAAACACACTTTTTACCCGTATGCTGTCGGTCGCATTATCGTTGTCTTATTGTGTATTTTGTCAAAAGACTGTGAGTAACTTTGTTAAGAGTTCAGTTGCTAGTCATGACGTTTTTGGAAGTACAGAAATTGTGTGTTTGTAGCACAAGTATGTTACTGAATGCCCTTCTGTATTTGGCCTGTCTTGCTCCCCTGACGTGGTCACTCACTACAATGGGCATTTTTTAGAGGCCCATTTACGATATAAAAGGTAAATATACACTGGAATATTTCCGTAAGGGCCTTTTACATATTGATACATTGTTGATAATAACATGTATATGCCTGTTTATGGTGAAAATAAGCGATTTATTTCAAGATAGCATATTCGCCCCATAGGGTTACACTGTGGAGTCATCTGACGATGGTATCCAATATGGCGCCCATGATTTGAGTTGGCCAAACTCTTTCTAATATACAGCTCTGGCCCAAGCCCCCAGGAACAGCGTCATGTCTTAAAGCAACCATGGGCCTAGCGGATAACGGTGGAATTGCACCCCTCTGGCCCAGAAAGACTTTTCCCATAGACTTTGCATGGCGAAAGAAACTTCTATATTTCAGCGGATCATTTTTTTTGGGGTACATCAACTTACCAGCCCGAACACTTAAAGGGTCCTTGTTTAAAACATCACGTTTTTAACATTTACTAGTAGCCGAATCCAGAGTTATTAAACTAGGCATGATGAACGCGCATAATGGATGTGAGCTCACATGCTCAGACTGCACTGCAGATGCTCATATGACTGTTCTCCCGAGGTCCTGTAGCTGTAATAATGGATAATGCTAACACTAAAGGTTGTAATTCATCATGTGTTCTATTAGTACATCCATGGTATGTATGCTGTAAAGCCTGTAACGTGGATGAGAGATGAAGCCATGTATATTATTAAAGGACAATTCTGGCGCAAAAACGAACCTAGGGGTTAATAACGGATGTGTACCCACTCTGTCGTTCTCTGGGACATGTTTTCATGCTAATAGATTGTGTTTGTAGCTTGAACGAAGCCAGCGCGGACCGCTGGTTAGCTTACAACGCTAGTATTCGGGGCACAGGGAAAGTAAAAACAAATCGCTATTTATACCACTAAAATGGCTCAAAATATCACCAAACTTCAACGGTAGTATAGTGAGGGTCCCTACATGTTAACCGAAGCATTGAGAACTTTGTAAGTGTACCGACAGTTTATTGAACGAAGAGCTGCGGGAGCTCCGTGAAAGGGCTACGAGAGAGAGAGCTATGCCGCAACAGAGCCTTGTACTTTGGGAAAGCAGTCATGACTTACAGCTGGCGATGCCAACTAAAATCAAAAGCAATTTGCACAATATATCTGAAATAATTGCACCGATGTAAAACATAACTTGTCTAGTTTACTTACTCAGTGGATAACTGTCCATCTTGTCCCTCCGGTCTGGGTCGCCTTCTCCAATTTATTTTCAGGACATGGAAAAAAGTTTCCCTGTTCATCAGAGAGGGGGAATCTTCAGACTGTACAAAACACTGCATCTCTTGGGTGTTGCGACGCAACAGGTCCCACTCCGTGCAACACAGATACTCCTGTTCGGTGGCCATAGCTTCACAATGTCCGCAGGTACACCACCAGTTTCCCAAAGTATGAGGCTCTGTTGTGGCATAGCTCTCTCTCTCTCTCGTAGCCCTTTCATGGAGCTCCCGCAGTTCTTCGTTCAATAAACTGTCGGCACACTTACAAAGTTCTCAATGCTTTGGTTAACATGTAGGGACCCTCACTATGCTACCGTTGAAGTTTGGTGATATTTTGAGCCTTTTTAGTGGTATAAATAGCGATTTGTTTTTACTTTCCCTGTGCCCCGAATACTAGCGTTGTAAGCTAACCAGCGGGCCGCGCTAGCTTCGTTCAAGCTACAAACATAATCAATTAGCATGAAAACATGTCCCAGAGAACGACAGAGTAGGTACACATCCGTTATTAACTCCTATGTTCGTTTCGCGCCGGAATTGTCCTTTAAGAGAAGCTCTGTTCACGAAACTGCAGGCTAACCTTAGTAGCTAGCGCTAGTTAGTAGTTAGCTAGTAGCACAACATAATAATTACATCTCCTTGGTTGTCTAAATACATCCATAGTTTATTTAGATAAGCATGTAAACGATCAGAAACAACAAAAACACAATGTTTAACGTTAGTGAATATTTTATACAATGAAACGGCGAGTTCATGAGTTCGCCACTTGTAAGAGAGAAGCTCATGAACAAGCATGTTGCTACCGGTTGCTAGGACAACACAAACAAACTGTTAGAAGTCCCTCTAGTGGACAAAATGTGTAACAACAACCACATGCATATAGTGGCAGTGACAATGCATAAGCCTGAGTAATGTAGTACATATTAATAACAGGCTTCATTTGAGCATTATATATTTTAATATTATTTGAATATTTTTAAAAAAATAACAAATGAAATTCGAATGGTATTATAGAGGAAGACTGACAGCTCTAACGTACGTGGAGCATAGGCGTAATTAACAGGGGAGATTGGGGGGTTACAACCCCCCCCAATAATCAAAACTGACCAGTGCCAAAGTGATATTGTGAGCGTCAACCACTTCATTTTCTGCATTCTGGTGAATTTTTCTGCAACAATGTATGGTGCAAATGTCTGTATTTATGTAAAGTAAATTATAATAGGTTTTTGGGGTGGGTTGCACTGGCCAGTTTTGGTTATTGGGGGGGTACACCTATGAATAGAGTGACCAATTGTGGTTACCACTAGCTGAAATCAATAAGCAATAACAAGTATTGATTATGTGTGGTTACATGTAATTTAGATGTTCAAACAAACACACGTTACATTTTACAGCTGACAAACCAATTTAAAATCTATAGGTTTACCAAACGGTTCAGTTATCAACCATTAACCCTCTTAGGACAAAAGACCCACTGTCGAGTCCAAGCGATGTTTGACAACAGTCCTACTCAAAAAAGTTAAAAATGTATTTACTATTTTATTCAGATATTACGCTACTTTTGTGAACCCAAGACTTTTGTAAACTCATTTCAAGCACCAAAATAATTGAGTTTAGGTCCAAATTATCTCTTTAAACATTGCTCTGGAACAAATTTGGGCCTCCTTTACAGAAAGCTGAGTTTGTTCTAAACATTTTTATACGAAACACATGGGTATCTGGTTAAATGCAAATATCCTTAAAATGTGAATTTAAAAAGAAATGTAAAAATGTCCCCCCAGAGGGTTAGGAGCAGTTGGATTACATGTTGGTGAAATGTGTATGCAAATCAGAAGACAAGCATATCAAAAGTATTGTGAGCATTACATTGTGAAAGACAATTACTTCATATGAAAGGTATTGATCAGGTGTGGTGAAAAAGTTACTGTGTAACTGTGTATGTGATGTAGCATCTCCTCCTGTAGCTTTTAAATCCAGTTGGCTTTTCCTGTGTCCTTGTGTCTGTCTGTCTGACTTCCTGTCTGTCCCCCTGCTGTCCTGTATCTCTGCCTGCGCCCAGGTGTCTGACAGCGCTGCCATGTCCTGTCCTCCAGCACCACAGCGTCCAGCTGTTCTTCACCTCCACCAGGCCTCTCTCACCCAACTGTCCTGCCTCGCTCCCCTCCCCCCTTCCTCCATTACCCTCCTCCCTTCCTACGGCTCCTGTAGCCCCAACTTGCCCGTTCACCTCCAGCTCTAGTAAGTTTTTTGATGATTTTCTTATTTGGATTTCATGTAATTTCTGCTGTCTTCTTTTTTTGAATGCAGAAAAATAGGAGACTACATGTAGCATTAAAACATCAGAATCAAACTGCGGATGTCATGAATGTGTGGCTGTCAATGTGTGAGTCTATAAATCAGTAAGTGTCTATAGAGGGCAGCAGGAATATACTGTAAAACTATTCTTAGATGCAAGGAAAGAAGGTGCCAAGGAGGGACAGGGCAAGACAGGCAAGATAAAAGATCATGTCTGGGTTTTGCCGTTGGAGAAGAGAGTGAGGGGAGTGGAAAAAGAGGTAATGGAAAGGACACGGCCGTGGGTGTAGGTCTTGGTTGGTGGTAGTGAAGCGCTGAGAGAGGTGAGACTGCAGGCAGGATTTTCAGTTGGTGTGTTGGAGGTGTTGGACGGAGCGAACAGGGTCTATTTTAGTCTGATGTGGGAATTCAGCCTGGCATGTTTGTGTTGGGAAGCCTAGAGTGTGGTGACCTCATGTTGGTGTGTGTGTGTGTGTGTGTGTGTGTGTGTGTGTGTGTGTGTGTGTGTGTGTGTGTGTGTGTGTGTGTGTGTGTGTGTGTGTGTGTGTGTGTTTTATTCTGCGATTGTCACTTCATCCCAAAGAGTACTTATAGCCGTTGGTGCAGTGTATATCTGTGTGTGCTTGTACTTTTGCATGTGTTTCTACATCTGTGTGTGTGTGTGTGTGTGTGTGTGTGTGTGTGTGTGTGTGTGTGTGTGTGGGTGTGTGGGTGTGCGTGCGTGCGTGTGTGTGTGTGCCAGACTTAGGAGACCCCAGGGCAGCAAGATTAATATGAGTATGTCTGACTGTGCTGTAATTTGCCTCCACAAACAAACACAGAGCTCTGCCCCCACCAGAGTATATCACAGTCCATTCTTCATAAGCCGGATATGAGGCTGTAATATCACATTTATTGCACTTAACACAGGGGTAATGGGTTTATATCACACAGCACACTGCTTTCAGAAAAGAACAAAATGACCGAGTCTGCAAGCTCTTAATAATATAATGATAATAAACCTTTCATCATTGCAAAATGCCCCGACATACTGTATTTTTAAAGGTTAAAATTAGGACTCATTTAAGTGTCTCATTTAAAAAAAAACCTTGCATTTAAGATTTTGCAGTTGGTAATAAAATATTTATGAAAATCCCTTATGTAAGCAGTATAGTGTCTTTGCATCTTAACTTCAAATTACACTAAACACTAAATCACATGCTCAGTCCTTCAGAATACAGACACCTCATATTAGTGTATAAGTGTCAATGTGCATTACTAAGCCCACATATCACTGTATCAATGTAATGTGTTCTCAAGCATTTGTTTTCTTAGTTTAACAACATTACCCGGTTAAGCAGCATTGCACCAGTATTGCTAATAATATCTTCACCACCATACATTTCAAATGTAAAGCAGTAGTTGAAGGAGAAAAGGAAAAAATAAGGGCTTTCTTTATTGTACGGATTGTGCTACCTAACAGTATATGTCACAGCAATGAATCCAAATTTTTCTTGACATCTGACACACCTGTTGGTCATCACACACACACACACACACACACACACACACACACATACACATACACATACGTGTGGGGGCAGCGCTGTAGTCTAATCTATTGTAGTGGATATATTGTACTGTATATAAATATATTGGCCTATATATATGGGCCAGAATCTGCCTTTTGGGGGGGGGGGGCATATCATAGTGGGGGGTCTGGGTTTGAGCATCAAAGACTTAATTTCCTGCGTTCGGATACGCTTTTATGCACCAATTTAAGGTGGAAATACCTTTATTTAGCCTATGCGAAGAAGAAAAAAACAGATGACAATTCAAAATATATCAAAAATATAATGGAAAGTATGTTCTTGCATCTCATTGGGAATTTTTAAGTGGGTATATGGAAATCCTGGAACCTTTAGGTTTTGGTAGGGGGGAGTATATATCACAGTTTGTGTTGAGTGGAGGTCACAGTCAAAGTGTGAGGAATGTATGTGAAAGTGGTGGTGGTGGGGGGGATAAACTAATATATAGAGTGAGGAATAAAGGAGTGCTTGTTCTGGTTCTTTCTGCAACTTGGCACCCTAAAGCGAAATGTGTGTTATCAAAACTGTAAACCTACAGTACAAGTACGGTCGAAACAGAACGTGACATGAAACTGATGCAGTGAAATCCAATCCCAATAATGATTTTGGACTTGTATGAATGTAGGATACACTGAAGGATAACGTCTGACTCTAGATGTCATTCAATATTTACAGTAATACAGCATATTCAATTCATTTTTCTTGCTAAGTAATTCATCTGCATAATTTCAAAAATTGCACTTGAATTACACAGGACATTGCTAAGAATGAGTTACTGTTTGATAGCATTATTTTATACGGGCCTTTTTTAATTTTAAAATGTGGCAACAATTACATTCCCGTGCTTAACATTGAGTGTTTTCATGCTCTGATGAACTCACTGTGTGATGTATTACCTCATTTGATCCAGATGTTATTTTGTGTGCTGTGTGAGATATTGATGCCAAGGCTCAGAGTTTGTTTTTTATTCACATTTTCATTGTTGTGAAAACTAAAACCAAAGCAATTGTACTGTAAATAAAAGATACCAAAGTCTTACTGTTTCTTTTGGATAATGCAAAAGTGTTTATTTCAACTAAGCAGGATATGGGTTTTACTCACTTGATAACTAACTAACACTTTGGTGGTGATGACAGTGAAGATAATAAAGGTCTTTTTTTCACTCTGTCCCTCAGGTCTTGGCTGTATGGTTCAGTACAGAGGAGCCAACAGGTTCGATGTTTTCTTTCTTTGTCTTTCTATCATCCATCATCATCATCGTCAGCATCCCTTCTGACTGTATTTCCTCTGTCAGGGCGGTGTACAGAGTGGCCAGCGTCCAGCCCGTCGTCAGCACCCACAGCTCTGTCATGACTCGCCCCTTTCCTCACCTCTCCTCCCTCCCTCCTCCTCTTCCTCCCTCCATTCCTCCTCCGCAGCACTCCCCCCAGCTGTCCTCCCTCCCTCCCCCTGTGCCAGCCCTACCCACCCAGTGCTCCATGGCTGGTGGAGGGGATCCCTCCTCCCAGCCCCATCCCCAATACACTCAGTCCCACTCATACTCCCAGCACCACCTACATCCACAAAGCAGCAGTCAGTCCCTGCACCTGTCCCATTCCCATCCAACATCCCACTCACATTCCCAGTCCCTTTCCTACCCCCAGTCCCATTGCGTGTCTCGTTCCCAGTCCCATACACAGGCACCATCCCAGTGCCAGCCCAACACTCCGGAGCAGAACGGCATCCTGGAATGGCTCCGCAGGCTTCGGCTCCATAAGTATTACCCCGTCTTCAAACAGCTCACCATGGAGGAGGTGGGTCAGCTTTAGATGCCATCCTGTCATTTATTTATTTATTCAGAATACCTTACAGGAAACAACAAGTTTGCTCAATCAATCACTAAAATCTGTATTTCTAGCTGTAGTCATGTTAGGGCTGCACGATTATGACCAAAATGATAACACAATTACTTTGATCAATATTGAGATTAAGATGTTTTATCACGATTCTTCATTAATTTTAGGGACAACATATTTGTATCACACTTTAAAAAACAGAGTACTGCTTTCACTTTTACATGTTGTGCTACGTTCCTGCTAATGTGTAAATCTTTGCATCACCATACTGTATGTATGACTTAAAATAAAAATAAAATTCAGAGGAGGGGCTTGTCACTAAAATGAGAATAGCTAGTCCACCTTAAAGGTCAGCCAACCTTAAGTGAGTCCGTGCCAAAGTTGTCCTTAGCTTCAGGGCTTATGGATGGATAATAATAACTGTAGTTAGACTGGAGTTTGCTATTTGTACAACATTTTAGTTTAAAAAAACATCTTAAAAATACTTCTTTTAAAATCCCCGATGCTTAAGACCCGCAGGGAGTCAATTTAGCCCTGGTGTGATGCTTGCATTACACTGGCGCTGGCTTGATTTAACCCTCATGATGTCCTCGGTCAACTTTGATCCTTTTTTTCAAAAGTTTCTATATAACAAATATGGGTTTATTTCAACCAAATTGCCCAAAAGTAACATGGATGGTTCCATACACGAAACAAGGCTGTGATTATCCAGCAACACACGTTCCCTCAGATCTTAACTATAGCTACTATAACTATAATAACTATTAGTCAAAATAATTCATAATATCTGAGGGGTTTTAACTCAGAAAATAGGTATAATTTCATATAAATCAGGTTTAATGACCATGAATTCCAAAAATAAGTGTAAAACTAGTGGTGATAGGTTGGAATGAAGTTGGCTACAGAGATGTAACACAGAAGTGGGTGATCATTCTTTACTTTATGCTTTCTAAACAGGCAAAACAGACCATAACAAGTACATGGTGGACGGGAAGACAAGGGTTAATATGCAGCAGGAGCTTCTATGAGCGGAGAACTCATTTTATCGGAGAATCATGTCCTTTTAATTGTGGGAAGCCAAAATCATGATTGTGATTAATGTTCAAATAATTGTGCAGCCCTAGATTATGTTCTGTTATGTTTTTTACACTGAAATAAACCAGTATGTCTGCTTATCTTCAAAACATTTATTTTTCCTGTGCGCCCTACAGTTTTTAGCGCTGACAGAGGAGGACCTGGACAAGTACGACCTGACCCAAGGAGCAAAGAAGAAACTCAAGACTCAACTAGAGCTACAAAAGACTCAACTAGAGATACAAAAGTCAGTAGAGTATACTGCAGATATCACTAATCACAAATAATATTGGTGTATCAAAGCATAACTTTGCTACTTTTTAGTTATTATGTGGTAGTTAAGGGCCATTAAAGGAACACGCCGACTTATTGGGACTTTAGCTTATTCACAGTAACCCCTAGAGTTAGACAAGTCAATACATACCCTTCTCATCTCCGTGCGTGTTGTAACTCTGTCTGACGCCCCCAGCGCTAGCTTAGCCTAGCACAGATCCTGGAGGTAACCGGTTCCAACTAGCCAACTGCTCTGAATAACTGACAAAATAACACCAACATTTTCCTATTTACATGTAGTGATTTGTATAGTCACAGGGTGTACAAATAACAAGGTCACTATGCTTTTACTATCTAGTAATTGTTGACTCTATTACTCCAACTCAGTGTGGATGCTGTAGCTATCCTCAGGCAGTGCGGTGTGACTTAAACGTAAGCATACATGCTCACTGGCGTTATTTTGCCCTTTACATCTTTGTGGCAGTGCACGGGGAAGTTCGCAGATGCTTTGTCCCATTATCGATTAACAGACAGACCGATCAGCCGCTGATTTCGACAGTAAATATACAGCATTAGCGGTCTACAAAGAATCAATGGTTAACCAGCTAAAAGTGGGCCGGAGAGATTAGATATACTTAGGAGGCGATAACACACAGAAACACATGCAAAAACATGGACCTGCAAGCAAATGCGTCCACATGCTCTGACTCTCTTACTTACACTTCTTCATGTGAACCTGCTCTTTTTATCTCTTGATCGTGTTTCCAACCCCACTATCAACAGGTTTCCATTAGGCAGGTGTGTGTGTGTGTGTGTGTGTGTGTGTGTGTGTGTGTGTGTGTGTGTGTGTGTGTGTGTGTGTGTGTGTGTGTGTGTGTGCGCGCGCGTGTTCTTAAATAAGACAATGAAAAGCAGTGGTTTTCCATGGTTCCGAGGTTTAACTAGTTTGCAGATGTGTTTGTAGAAGAGCAGTTGGAATGCTGAGGAGCACGTTGAGTGGATAATATCTCCCCCTGGTGGTGATAGGTGGACACAAGCTGCCCTTCAACTCTTGGACATAAACTGAGAGAGTTTAAATGTACAAAACAGGTTTCCAACATGCCTTGGGCCATCATTTTTGTGCTGTTCCAGTCTATAAGAAAAGGTCCATCCATTACATGTCTTTCAAAACAGCAAAACTCTATCTGATAAAGGTATTGCCCCCCTTGTATTTATGCTGAAAATAAGCTTCTAAAAGTAAATGTGATTTACACAAAACAGGATGAACCACAAGATGCATCAGACCTCTCTGCCTGTGTGTGCCCCCTGCAGGGAGATGAAGATGGAGAAGCGACCCTGCAGCGGCATCGCCAGGGTGACGCCATCCAGTCACATGGGACCCTTAACACATGCCACCTCCACTGCAGGTAACCAAGCTGGTTGGTCTCAGGCTATCACTGCTTATTTGCCTTTGATTCACATGTAAGGTTACAATGTTTAGATGTGAGGCCAGGCAAAATGTTCGCCAATGGCCCAAAATGAGTTGATTAATTTAAATGTGACTTATAATTAAACTGTGAAGTCTATTTGCTCTGGTGTCCAGCAGTATTAGACAGTGTTCGCTCCGGGCAGGGTGAATGTATGGATTTCTATTAGGGCTGCACGATATGAGGACAATATCTTATATCTTATTGCGATTATTTTGAAGGATATGAGTCACAATATTGGAGGGAATGATCATTTTGTATTATTATTCTCATTTTCATTGAAAAAGATGAAAATTAAAATGATTATAGTGTGATTTTTGCGAGAATCTGTACCAAAGAAAGATTTTTTTCTTTAGTCTGTAGGATACGATTTGTAGGCCAGAATGTCTCTGCCCAATACTGCACTTAAAAACTATTAGGCTTTTCCATATTTTCTGTCATATCTATAATGTTATAATGTCGGATTTTCATGTTTTTAAAGAAATCCCCGTGAGCTAAAACGTTCTGATTTCCAACTGTTCTGAACGCCCCGCTTTCAACAGTTTTTTTTACTCTCGGCTTAGTGTTATGCAACTCTAAGCCGGTCTTCTATGATTCTATGATTAGTCATCTGCTTCAGGCAAGAACTATTGGAGTGGTTTTTTTTAAGCTACTGCGGTGTTAACATTGTCCCATGTTGCTGCATGCTAACGGCAGTAAAAGATGTCATCTTGGCTGCCAAATGTTGTTAAATTCTCCCCAATAGACCTTTTTCACGGCAGACATGTTGACATAGTAGGAAAAGCACAGGTGTATTCAAAACCATTAATGATGGCTGCATTCCACTTAGGAGAGGCCCTGGTATTGTGCATGCTGACTCACTGAAATAGCTCACTGGGACACTTGATGGAACTGAGCCATCGTTAAGGTTATCAATTTCAGCTGTGCTTTTCCTACTATGACAAGTCAAAATGTATGCTGTGAAAAAGGTCCATTCCGGGTCACGTTACTCCTGAAACATTTCCGGTTATGTAGTATTTGGTTTAGAATCCTTTATCTGCGATGTTTGATGGTAGAAAGTGCTGCTATATTCTATTAGTGTCCACTGCTAACTACAGTAGCTACATGCTAACGCCAGATAGCTGTAATCTTGGCGGCCAATGCTGGTCATGTCTCCCCAAATTCAAATAAAGTCACTTTACTGCTGGGACATGTCTGGTTGTGTAATATTTGGTAAAGAAGCCTTTATTGGTGATTTTTCACGGTACAAAGCCCTGCTATCTACTCCGTTGCAGTCAGTCTCAGACTCTGGAGTGAAACAATGCAGCGGAGCAACAGTGATTCGCGGACATGGTCTGGCCAATCAGAGCAGACTGGGCTTTTTTTTGGGGAGAGGGGGCTGAAGGAGACAGGCGCTCCAACAGAGCGTCTCATACAGAGGGTGAATACAGGTGCAGCAGCCATGGGCAGTATGAGAACATTAAAGTTTTAGTGCGTAACTTTTTGATATTAATGAACGTCCGTTACATTTAAGCCATTGCCAAATGAGTTGCTACAAAGCTAATTAAGACTATCAGCTTTACACAACTCTCTCTGTATTTCCCAGTATAACTATGTTCAGAAGATTGTGTCGTCCGGTGACTTTCCCGCGCAGATAGAAGATAATGACCTCCATCATGTTTTTTTAATCCTCCGTGTCCTCCTTTGCTACTAGCAACTGCGTGGAGGAGGGTGGGGGGGCTGTGCGCGATCACGGAAGGCTTGTATCACGTGGACGCGCCGACAGTGTTGTTGTCATTACATAGAATTTCTCATGGGGGCGACAGAAACGACGTACTATAGCTTTAAAGCACGTTCTAGCAGAATCACAGTAGAAATACAAATATGAACCTGAAAATGCTATATAATAGGTCCACTTCATCAGATATTACGCTAGGGCTCGGTATTGTTCAAAATGTTTTGATACCGGTACTGATACCAGTACTGTGACTTCGATACCGGCTAACCGATACTTTTTTTGATACCAATTTTATAAAACAACAACAATTGCAACATTACGGTACAAATCTTGGTAGAAGCATGCTGCGTGCTGATTGGCTCACTGACGCTGATGAGATTTACTCCTAAGGTATTGAAATTGGGTATTGAATGACGAGGCATTTTTCGATACTTTAGAGGAAATTCAGTCGATGCCTAAAAAGTATTGAATTCGGGAACCCAGCCCTATAATGTGCCCCCCTGCAATTTAGCTATTGCACTAGTCAATATTGCGATTAATTGTGCAGCCCTAATTTGTATGATTGTGAAACAGCCACAATGCTTATTTCACTGCATTAAAAAATGTTAAGACAGCCTAACATTGCCGTGTATTGAAATGTATTTCAGGAGAGCTGCGAGTGGAGGTGGACGCTGTGCTGCACCATCACCCCGTCTCCACAGACAGCAGCTCGTCCTCCGGATACTCCAGCTCTTCCTGCTCGCCCCGAACGCCACTCTGCTGTGACTCTGCCTTCGACAGGACCAGAGACATTCACAGGCGTAAGTTTTTTTTCACAGGATTATTGAATTATCACAGAGTGATAATCCTGAAAAAAAAGGACAGAAGCCAGATCGAATTCTTGAATGCAGCAGTTTATTTCGCATATTTTTCTCTTATTCCCTTATTTGTTAATACTTTAGTCCCATTCAGGTAGGCTACAAAACATAAAATAATACATTATATTATTGTAATATGATAAATGTACATTAAAGCTTATATTAATGAACATCCGTTACATTCAAGCCATTGCCAAATGAGTTGCTACAAAGCTAATTAAAACTATCAGCTCCACACAACTCTCTCTCTGTGTTTCTCAGTATAACTATGTACATAAGATTGTGGCGTCCGGTGACTTTCCCGCACAGAAACTCGAGTGAAGATAATTACCTCTTCTGAAGAGTCCATGAGTCCATCATGTTTTTTTGAATCCTCCATTTCCTCCTTGGCTACTAGCAACTGCGTGGAGGAGGGGTAGGGGCGTGTGCGTGATCACGGAAGGCTTGTATCATGTGGACACACCGACAGTTTTGTTGTCATTACTTAGAATTCCCTAATGGGGGCGACAGAAACTACCCACTATCACTTTAATATTGGCTGAAAAGTTTAAAAACACACATGCGGTAGCACTTGTTGGACCCAAGCGATACTACTTCTGTATTATTATGGAAGCAACAAATAGTTCATGAGATTTTGAATCCCGCAAACATCTGAATTCCTAATTGTAATATTTAATAAACATGACCAAATAAGCATTGAAAATGTTTACTTTGAAAAAAACATCCGTCTGAGGTAGTTTCATGTTGTGCGACCGATTTTACATAAACTCTTTACATAGAATTCCGTGAAGGTGTCAACTGTTCACAAAACTAAATTCAAGTTGTTCACATTCTAATACACACATAGGCATTAAAACTAGCCCTCAACACGCCGCTGTGTCTTTGTGTTCCAGGTGTGTCAGGTCTGGACGCAGCGGGAGGGGGTCCAGAGAAGGACCGGTCCTGTCTCTTCATCCTGAACTCCAGCTGCCCCGCAGGCTCCGCTCGCCCCACAGCCCAGGTCCTACCTGTTCAAACCGATCCAGCTCCTCCTCCTCACCTTCCCTCCTGCTCCTCCCACCTCCCCCTAGGCCTCCCGCAGTCTTCCTACCACCCACAGGCCAGTTACCCCCAGACCCTGCTCTCCCCAGTCTCAAACCCAGCACGCATCCTGACTTCCCCTCGAAAGCCCAGGCCCCCTCCGCTGTGCACAGACGACAGGACCAAGCCGCTGGGCTCGGGCCTGCCTGTAGCCGCGGCAGGCTTCAGCCCAGGGCTCAGCGTGGGGTTGGGGGTGGGGGTGAGGCTGAGGCTGGAGAACCTGTTCCCTGGGATGAACATGGATAGCTCCTCCACGCTCCAGGACTCGCTGGCTTGCCGTGGCATGGCAGGGGGTGCCGTGGGTCTGATGGTGGAAACCAGTTCTGCTCTGACCTCCACCTCCAACAGCCTCCACCATGTCTCCCACCCCCCACTGCACTTCCACCTATCGTCCTCCTCATCCCCTTCTCCGTCTGGATACTACTCCTACCCGCCTACTTCTTTCTCCTCGCCCTGTCCCTCCACAAAGTCTGGCAGCTCCAGTAGTGGTGGTGGTGGCGGCGGTGGCTTTGTTCCCATGGCAACCGCGAACAGTGTTCCTGTGGCTGCTGTGCCCTGCAACACTTACTACCCGACCCAGCCTACCTCTAGCCCCTCCCCTTCCCCCTCCTCTGCCTCTTCATTGGATCAGAGTCTGGGTCACACCCCCTCCATGTGTGTTTGCAGCTTCTGCGGTTGTCGGGGGAACTGTGGTGCCTACGGGGCGTTGCCTGGATACACAGCGGCCGGCTACCTGCAGCCATTCTCGGCCGGCCCGTCACTCTTCACCCTGGGTCCTCTGCTCCACCTCAGCCCCCTGCTAGCCTCATCCAGCACCGCCAGCGCCACGCCCTTCTCCTACCCAATGATGGTGCCGCCGCCCCTCTACCGCCACAGCGCTCTGTCACCTGACCAGCAGCAGGGCTTTGCCATCTACCAGCCCCATGGCATTGTGGGAAACGGAAGCCAGAAACGGGCAGCAGGGAACGTGTCGTGCTATAACTGCGGCGCCGGCGGACACAGAGCAGAAGAATGCAAACAGCCGGCCATGGATTCAGCACAGCAAGGTGAGTGAGCGAGTGAAGGAATGAACAAATGAACTGAACTAATTATTTCCTGATCGACTTTGTCAGCATTCTATTTAGGGCTGAACGATTCGTGGAAAAGAACTAACTGTGATTTCTATGCCAGATATTGTGATTACGATTCGTTTGGCGATTTAAAAAAAAAAAAAAACAGTTTAGCTAAAGTTCAGTATAAACTGTGCAACAGATAAAACGTGTGATGGAGCATTATAACATGAGACACCATCAAAACTGCTCTATATTCTTATGAAAGGATGGGAACATAGGTATGAATTGCCAGCAATAAGTGTTTTTCTTTAAATCAGCATGGGACGTTGAACAGAATTCAAGAATTCAAGATATGTAACACTTATCTTATGAAAAAACAGTAAATATAATAATAAAAGGAAGGAATAAAAAATGTTAAACCGAATGTTACACCAAACATTCAACTAAACATTGCACATTCGAATAATCGCGGTCTTCGCTCTTCTTTCAAATTGCGATTTTGATTTGAAAACGATTAATCGTTCAGCCCTAGTTCAATCGGTTATTCATTTGTTATTTCAAATTAGCAAATGTAATGATCTTTTTTTGTTGTAATGCCTGCTTTAAAAGCTCATTTGAATAATTTACGAGCAGTGGAGTAGTAAGAAGCATAGAGAGCGGTCCGTTGCCTTGCTGCTAGAGAGGAATGGATGATTGCTGGATTTAATTGCTTCATATTCCTATTGGTCAGTCATTAAAATTCTCAGATGCATCGTGATTCTCTCTAGAACGATTCGATGCTCAATTCTGATGAAGTTAATGATCGATATTTTATTTTATTATTAAATGTGTTGATTTTTATTTAAAAGTTACTGTCTCCAGACAAGTACAAATCAAAAAACAGAGTGACTGAAAGAGGATGGGATAATGGACAACAACTTAGAGTTTAGGCAAGAGTGCAGAAAAAAAACACAAAAAAATGGCCAAAAGGAAACAATAAATACATTTTGTATATATACACATGATCTAATAAGACATAGATAAAATAATTAGGCAAAACACATATAGGCTGTTCATCTACTTTATCACATGACATCTGACCACCTCATGTTTCATGTTCTAAGAAGCCAATGATCCACCTTGAAACATGTCTGAGCCTCTGACATGGAAGATTACTGTGAGAGAAGGTGACTTCCACAAGCATGTTTAAGGCTTCAGCATGGAATGACTACAAAATAAAAACCTCAGTAGACAAAACATTTCATTAAAACTTGTGTGTGACAAATACTGTACATGTCAAAATTTAAACTTTGTTTAGCTGCTTTGTCGGGGAAGCAAACTCTGAGTAGCAAACTCAGATTGATATGTATATTTTTTTAAATCACGCATGGAAATTTACATTAAAAAACTGTTCGATAATCGGTTTAGAATCGAATCGTGAGGTGCGAATCGATTCCCACCCCTATAAAATTATATTAATTAAATGACAGGCCAAAACTCCAGCTAATAATGTGACACACTTTACAACCCCGCTGACTTGTGTTGTCACCATAACAACTAACAACTATCGCTAAGTGACCACGGCAAACTGTTTAATGTCCGTTGTAGTCTCATTCAATTTCTATGTGGCACACTGCAGACTCATTGGATAGATGCTATTATTACTGTAATGTTTTCAATTAGATAGTGTTAATATTCTATGTGTTATTATGTGTGTGATTACAAAAACAATATTCACACTATCAAGAAATGGCACGTACACTAATGTTTAGACCGCAACCTTTTGTCTGGATGTAAAAGATAAGTTTTGTTATCTTACTTTACTATAAACTATATTTAATGCTTGACTTTCTTCTCTAACTGACACATTTTTCAGATTATTATCTTTTGTACAGTTTTACTTCAAACACATGGAATTAAAGTTCCACAGCTGCATTTTAAACAACTTTTTTTTGGATTCTTACTAGTACGGCTAGGTTCAAATAATCTATTCTCCAATTAAAATCGATCTTTGTTTGAGTGATTCATAAAATCTAGAAATCGATCTTTTAATACATGCCTCTTTTTTTTACCCTGGATGTATAACCCACCACAAACTATTTGGGGATCAATTCTTAATGTAAACATTAACCTGTTTTTTCATTATAAATCATATTTGAGGGTTGCTTGCTTGCTTGTACAATTTGCAGCACAGGTTTTCTGAGCATCTCTTTTATATCCAAGCAAAAATGTTGTATTGTAACTGAAATTTCCCTAACCTGATTGATAAACCGTAGAATCGAATCGGTGATTGCTCCCTTTGGCAACCACCTGTTCAATATTTGTGTTTTTGTATATGTAAAAACTGGAAAATGTATTGCGGTATCTACCGGACGAAATAGCAATGCGGATTTCGGTGACTCATTATGGTGCCACTTAGCTAGCTCTCTGCGCTGCTCTCTGATGCTCCGTAACAGATGTTTGAGGCAACAGAAACATTGCATGTCACGCTAGTAAACACTAATAACACGTTACACAGCAGGTAACGTTTGCCTACCATTAGTAGTAGCTACAGTAGTAACTGGATTAAACACGGTTAAAATGCTGACAGCTCAACGGTGTAAAAGTGTGACTGTATTTCACTGTAGAGGATTCCAACAGCGGGACGTACAGTCTGCCGCTAAAGCTATGAGCTAACAGACACAAACTAGCACTGGTCACTGAAAAACAAAACAGACGTGAATAAAGGTTGCGTTTACTTAAAACTGGTAAACCTCGTAGTGCATTCAAAGTTATTGTAAAATACAAAGTTATTTTCTCATCTGTTTTTTTCTTTTCTTTTAACAGCAATTTACTGGTGAAAGAAGTAATTATTGTTAAAAGTTATTGTTATTACATTTTTAATAATCATTTAAATTCCCCCCTTTATGTGCTGATCCAGAAATTGATCCAATCCGTGACTCAAAACCGCGATCCGATCCGTGAGTTTTGTGATCCGTTGCACCCCTATTTGAGAGGGATGGGAAATTATATTGCCAGCCATTCTCTCATTGAGAGAACGGGAAATCATTGGCAATACCCAGGCCTAATTCTTACATTAATGATAAAGTTATTATTGGTATTCTTTTTTAGGCACAGCACTGATTTCACAGCACAATTCTATGGATAATATCACCTCTTGTAATTGGGACTCATTGTGTTTCTATGTGGTACAACCTATAATCTATCCATTTAAATTTTTCTCAATCGTTTTGGCACATTTACTGAAAAATGTATCAACCTCATGAGTCATCCAATCTCTCCTCTCTGTCTAGCTACAACATTTTATCGACATCACATCTGATATCCTCCCTTGCAGTAGCCTCCTACGTACTTACGCCCAATTTTCATTTCTCTTCAGTACTACGTCTGGATTTGCGGTATAGTCTTGGGTTTTCTCCATAGACAGTATATAAACTGAACCAAAAGATCCCGTTGCTCTGGACGGAGACCAGTGAAGGATATTAGAAGCACTTTTCCGGTGAGCGCTGAGCGTTACTGCGCAACCTCCAACTGAGAGAGATGACGTAAATGTGACGTGAGCAACCTGTCTGAAAGTTGTAAGTCTTCTGGTAGCTGTGCCAAGAGAAATCTCAATCATTCCCAATCTTGCAGAGACGGAGAGCGTAGGTATATGTAAGGAGATAACATAGGCACAGGCTAATTATTGCTAACTAAAATGCTAGTTAACATTAGTAATTAAACTTAAACAGCTAATGTAAGTCGAAACTGCTTGCGATCTTCTCCTGTATTATACGGTAATTCCTCTACTATGCGACAGTAAGTCGCTTGGTTAGGACACAATCGTTAGCCTATTTTTACAAAAACACCTGCTACGGAGCCATAATGTGAGGTACAAGGTAATGGAGCCTTTTATACATTGCCCTGTCAAAGTGACGTCAAAATGAATGGCAGTCAATGGAATGCTAACGGCGGGTGAATGTTAACATCAAAATGGCGCCATAGGATCTACAGGTTATTGACAGACGCTTACCCCCTTGGTTTTCTCCAGCCAAATTTTTGGCGGTCCAATCAGCAAACAGAGGGAGTGGCTGAGAATGATGACGTTGAGGCTGTGCGCTAGAGTTTAGTTCCATAATGGCGGCGGAGAAAGATGCGAGCGAAGCCATTCGGTCCGTTGTGGCAACGTTGCCAAATATCCAGAAGTTAAAGCCCAAGCATGAACTATCTTTGCTGAGTTTTGTTGGCATGATGTTGTGGCCCTCCTCCCCGAGGGTTCGGGAAAAGTTTGATTTTCCAGCTCGCTCCGTTAGTGGTGAAGGAGTGGCTAAGGCGAACGCTAGCGATGCTAAGCCGACGTCACGACCAAACATTAGCGATTGGTTATGGCAGATCCAGAGTGGCTCTGGGCAGATCCAATAGTTTTAAACTTCAACAGAGTACCAGCCTTCAAGGAAGTTAACACTTGTCAATGGAGAGTGGCCAGACTCTCTGTACAAAGGAAATGTACCATCAACAATCTGCTGTGATATCCTCACTTGTCACCTGTTTGCATTTGGTTGCTCTCAATTGTGAGGAAATTGTATTGTTTCCCTTCTAGCCTAAGTCTATTCATCTGAAAACGTTTACAACAAAACCACATACCTATTATGTATCTAACATATGTGTGACAGGTTATTGTGATTGTTGGTTGCTCTATTTTGCATGCAGGGGTTTACACAATGAACATGTGTGTAATTGCATTTGAGAATAATATGATTCAATAGCAAATTAATGCAAAGGCTTACTCAGTGCATTTGGTGCCAACGCAATGACAAATGACTAGTCACGTGAACAACTGACCTTATGTTCATATGAGTAGTCATATAGTTTGACAAAGTTCAATAGTCATAGTCAACGATTGTGCCAAAGCGATTGAGAAAAACTGTAATAAGAATAGGACGTTTTTTTGTTAATCAATCAAAGAGGGCCTACTACAGTTGGCTCAAGCATGTTCTATCTGGGCATTGCAAAAGCTTCAACACAGCAACTGTATTCCTCTGTTGTGTTTCACAGGGACATTTCGACTGAAGTACACTCCTCATTCTGACAGTAAGGACTCAGGGGACTAACCAGCAGAAACACCAGTGGATTTCAGATGGCCTACTCCTGACACACCTGTACCTCATGTTCCCGCTGAAGCTAGTGGGCAGCAGCCATCGACTGCCTGCCTCTGAGTAGCCTGTCCAAACGACTGTTGATCTGAAAGCACAGACCCATTGTGTCTTTTGTCATTCTTTTACAGCAGTTTACAGAGAGATGAGAGGAGGACAGAAAAGAAACAGATTGGTGAGAAGTGGAGAGGAGAGGAGCGGCTGTCACAGTCTGTGTAGTCAGATTAACTTTAATCTTTCTTCAGTTCTGGAGATCTGTAAACTCTGGCTCGCTTCATTTCAGAGATGTAGCTAGAACTTTGCCTGCCATGTTACCTAGTATGGTGCAGAGAGTCTCCAAATCTGCTTCCCAGCTAAATGACTCAGCATTTATAGTCTTCTAGATGGCCCACAAACCAAAGACACAGCACTCCAGAATCCTCATAACATCCTGGGCACTTGGTCAAGTGCATTTCTACTTGTCTGAAATCATGCTTTTATTGTGACAGACTAGATACCTTGGATATATGCCCAGCACCAGTGTTATCTTTCCCTTTCACTGGATCTGCTGGTATAAATCTTCTCATACTGTACTATTCAAAGCCTTGATACTTTATAAAAAAAAAAGCAGCTCTTTTGTACAGTATGTCTTGTGATCAGGTTTTGCTCACTGTTCTCTATGTGCTGTACAGTAGAGCCCAGTTACTGTAGTTAAGAGCTGTGTTCCAGTTTGTGCTACATACTAATTATAAGTATACACTGTATACTAATGTTTATAGTATATGGGGTTTGCAGCTAGAAATCAACAAACCTTTTTTTTTATACCAACAGGAAATTATGCAATACATGCATTGAGCAAAGGCAATCAAAATCCAAATTTATAATGCAACTGCCAATAAGAGAATAGTTGGAGAATAGTGTCCATCATTAGCGTTTTTTAGTATGCATATCGACTGCTACATCCTCAAAACCTGCTTAAAATGAATGTGTAAGGATTTGGGACACAGATAAGACTGACAGAGTTTAAACTATATCACCTTCATGCTCATCTTCCTTGAAGAGGAGCAGAAAGGGGTGGAGTGTAGGGGGGGAAAAGTTACCTTAAAGGTACTCTGTGGTATTTTTTTTTACCACTTGTGGATTAATGTCATCCAATGTTCAAAGTGAATAAAACAGCTTCACCAGCCTAGAGTTAGAGTTCCACAACTAACGTTACACATATCCTATACAAGTACAATTTTGTATGTACAATTTGTATCCCCTTCAATAATTGCTCTTCAGAAATGTTATGTGTATTGTCTCCCCCCCCACCGTCTGTTAGATTAAATGTATGCCCATGACCAGGGATTACAGTACAAGTTTCAATCCAACATACGATATGAGTCAATCATTGTATGTACTTGTCATTGAAGTGTGTGGACAGGTGACACTTTGAAACTGGAATCCCTCTTCAGCAGCTGAGGGATCACAGAGGTATACTGCACCAGCCACTTTTTTTTTTTTTCATGAAAGCCCTTCCCCTTAGGGGTGATCTGCAGTACAGCCTCTCTATCTCTGAGCCAACCTGAGAGCAAAATGGCCTCCAGTGCCAAGTACTGCTCCTCTATACCAAGACAATCAGAATGCACACTGAATATTTTCAGAAACTTTGTCTTTGTATCTTTAGTTCACACACAAGTGCCAATTTGTTTTCAGTTCAGTTTGATGATGTTTGATTTTTCAAGGTGTTATAATGTAATGGTGAGCGGCCTGTACGTTAATCCTAAAGTTGTTCTCACTCCAGGAGAGATGGAGCTGACTCTTTTTGTAATGAATAAGCACATTCTTTATGCAAATGACAATTTAGGACTGTTTAAATTGGAAAGAGTCTAAGTAAGTTGGAATATGTTTCACAGTGTATTCAAGTGTCAAGTTGCTGGGCAGGACCCAGAGTTCTACAGACACGAGGACAGCTGGTCCTTCAGATGAAACTCTATCTGTACCCCTGGAGGGCACAGCACCCATTTCAAAATAGTAAATACTGAACATTCAGTATGTGTAAAAACTTCTGTCTGTTGTTTAAAATAAGACAATGTTTTTTTTGTATTGTAGAATAAATGTCTTTGGAGCATCGCCTTTTCGCAGAAATAAGGGGCTTACAATCAACCAGTCAGCCGTCGATTGTGCAGCTCATTGTTCATTTACATTTCGGTAACGGCGCATCTGTCTTTATGAACATGGCCGTATAAAAACACTTTATACATTTTTTTTCAATGGTTGCACAGTACAAGAAAAAATTGCCTCCATAGATACCAAAGAGTGCCTTCTTTTGAGGTTTGTAGGCCTCCTTTCCACTGCGTGGTTCAGCTTACAACAACTACGGAAGAGGATTAGGGCCACATGTGAAAAAATATATTTGAGTTCTGAGTTTTAAAGTAAAAAAAAAAAAAAAAAATTTTACTTTAAAGAATTCTGACTTTTATCCGAGAATACTGACTTTTTTTCTCAGAATTCTGACTTTAAACTCAGAACTCAAATACAATTTCCACGTGGCACTAATCCTCTTCCGTAAACAACTTATGCTAATGCTAAACCAAAAAAGAGCAACTGGAGTTGAGTAGAGCCGTGCCATGCCATGCAGTTGAAATGCGGCAGTAGGTCCACTTTTGTAGGTTTTTTGGAACTATTTAGTTTTGCATTTTCCTTAAAACCTGTAGGACCTCTGTAAGAATCACAACAGTGCCTGGTTAAATGATGCTTAAGCATGCATTATCATGTTTAGTAAAATGTGCTTTTGCAATAGTTGTGTGCAAATGTTTGAGTTCATTTGAAGGTCAGATTTTATATTACTTATTGTGTTTTTAAACTTGTTTTATCTGAACTTTGACAGATGTTTGAGCAATAAAACATTTTCTGATTCTGTCTTTCATCACATAGTATATGTGTATGATTTATGTTATTTAAGTTAAACTGTAATATCAGCCATTTTAAGAATTCAAATACATAGCCAATAAGCTTTTTTTCACAGTAGAGATTTTGACTTGTCATAGAGGAAAATCACAATGTCTCCGTTCTATTCACACGTCCCTGTAAGCCATGACAGTGTGACAGTGAGCAAACATTTACAATACCAGGACCCTGAAACTGACACAGCTAAATGGAATTCAGCCATCATTCACAAAGCCACAAACAAGAAATGAAGAAAAAGAAACAGCACACAGTTTTTCTTTAAACAGTACGAAAGCATATGTGCATAGGAAGGGCAAGGTGCTTTACAGTGGAAATAACATTAATTCTTACCCTGAAAAAATGTCCACGTGTACAGGATCCCATATCTTAGCTCTCTATCACACCTCTTCTATCTTCATGATAAAATCTCAGTCTCTCCAGATGTAATGTGTTTGCCATTTCTCTCAACCACAAATCATCAAGTGGGTACAGAGTCCATTTTCCAAACTCGCAAGATTAACTTCTTTGCAATCACCATTCCAAAATGAACAGCCATTTATTTCTTAATGCCAAAGGTTAAGGAGCTTGTTACGATGGCTACGAGCAGATCAGGTTGATTTGGCCTCTTGACGTCTCAGAGCAGACAGGAAATGGATTGGCGATGGCAGAACTAACTTTGGATAAAAGCGTAATCTAAATAGTTTTTTATTAGTGTTAGTTACAGTGTTTATTTTTGTTTCCTCTGATTGCCAAGACTTGAGAGAACAGTTTCCAAAACTCTTATTAATCTCTGTTAGTTCAGTACATTTCTGTAAGATACAATTTCCGTTTAGTTAGTTTAATTAGTTTTTTTCTTTTGTCTTAAAGGTGCAATATGTAATATATTTACTATATTGAATCCAAAATTGACCACAATATGTCATCAGATATTAAGATTGATATTTAGGCATGCTGAGTTGAAATACTATACTAATTTATCACGGCTACAAGGGACGGGCATTTTCAATTATTTAAATATTTGTGTACTCACATTGAATTATATAGAGTACGTGAGTTGGTTACTCGCAAAAACAATTAAGACACAGCCAGTGAAGTGACCCCGACTGGTCCTGGCTAACGTCGCCATGCTAACACGTGATAACTGCTAACGTTACCAGAGGACCAGGCAAGCGGGCCATGGCTGTTTACAACCACCTTGACCGACCTATGACAGAAACCATAAGTTTGACTTCCTCATAATGGAAACATGCAATTTAACTTTGGTAAAACAACCGTGTAGTGTGTGACGTCACAAGCCATGCCGATTTTGAACAGCTCACCCGGAGACTGAAGGCAGGACACATTCAGAAACCGTATCTCACTCAAAACAGCATGGATGGATTTTTTTCAAAGTTTGTATGCGTGTGGAAGCACCAGAGACACAAAAGAACACCCCAAATCCCAGAAAAAGTGTTTTTTTCATAATATGGGCACTTTAAGGTCGGCTGGATGTACCTTACCTTTCGCATTCTTTTTGTTTTGTTTTTTTGCATTCCAAACTCCGGTAGATTTATGAGGACTATGGTTAACTGCTCCTCAGATCTCTGCAGGGTAAATCCAGACAGCTAGCTAGACTATCTGTCCAATCTGAGTTTTCTGTTGCACGACTAAAACAACTTTTGAACGTACTCATGTTCCACCAAAACTAGTTCCTTCCCGAGGCTATTTTACACAGGCACTGCTGCTCCTGCCGGCACTTAGCACCGCCCAAGACTGATGGTGATTGGTTTTAGGAAATGCCAATAAACCAGAGCACGTTTTTCTCCCATCCCGGAATGCTATATGGACTAGCCAGACCCTCCTCCGCAGCGCTCTGGCAATGCAAGAATATAGTCCCCAAGACCTGTAAATAGACTTTGATGTTTAAAATCAGGGGACTTTCCCTTTAAAATGTGTGAACTTTCAATTTATATGCATTAACATAAGCAAATCGTTCTACAACGCAGAGAACTGCTACATCCCCGACCACTTCTCTGAGTATGTTTGGTACAGGTCTACTCTTGTCATTAGATAATTCCAGTATCAGCTTGAATATAAATCCAATAATAGTTCATAAGATATCTGTTTAAATAGTCCGATCGAAATCTTAAAACTTTCCCAGTGTACTGGAGGACTTGTGGAGAAGCAATGAGATTACAGGTCTCGTTTTGTCCTGGATAAAAACCACCATTCTCATCCATAGAAAATGACAGGGCAGACAGTGGAATAAACCCATATTTACACATGTACTGTGTGATTAAATGTTTCAGAATGCTAAAAAAAAAAATACAAACACGTCGTTAGTCTGGCAAAAAATAACTTTTAATCTGCCTTTCATTATTTTTGCAATTATTTTGGTACCAGTCAAAAAGCTAAAAAGCAGACAACATTTTTTTGTTTTACCCATATAAAGAATGCACATAAAAGCCACATAAAGGGAACATTCTGTGTGCAGAAGAAAGTAACAAACAGGTCAGCCAATTGAAGAAAAATTATTATTGTTATTACAGGAATCTGCACACCTCCAACTATAAATACACAGCGGTTCAGAGCATTTTACTCATGTATCAAAAATAAAAAAAAATAAAAATGAGATTTCCTTTTAACATTGCTTAAAAGTCCAGACAATCAACTAGTGTGACAGGAATTGTGTGACTTACTGTACATACACTAACCCAATTGCTAACCTCAAATGTCCTTTTTGAGGGCTCAGCGCACTGCACTCAAACAAAAAAAACTCAAAACTCAAACAAATAGACAAAACGCAAGCAAATTAAGAGAACGTCTTTTTGCCAATTCAACAGCAAGTAATAGCAGCTAGTAGCACCACACAAAAACAGAAACTGTTTCTAGTGGACACTAAAAAGTGATGCACAAGGCTGAAATTAACCTGCCGAACCAAGGGCCGTTTCTGGACATTTTGGGGGCCCTAAGCAACATTTTTTACACTGCCCCCCCTTAATCCACAAATCAGCTTGCCCACCAGCAGATGGGCCTGAATAGTGTTAAAAGCACTGCGAAAATCAACAAACACAATCTTCACCAAGCTGTTGGGTTGTTCAAGATGTTCATATAAACTGTTGGTCCTCAACCCCCCCCTCCCTCTCCCCACTCTGGCTGGTACGCAAACTGATAAGGATCCAAGAATGGTGAGACTTCAGTGAGGAGATGTATTAACACTATCTTCTCAAAGCACTTCATAGGTACTAAGGTTAGGGCAACAGGTCGTAGATTATTCATCTCTTTAGGCCTATTGTTTTTGGGCACAGGTACAATTAGAGACTGCTTCCACAAGTCAGGGACTGTCCCTGTGTTCAGTGAGCAATGAAACAGCTTTTGCAAAGGAGATGCTAGTGAATCAGCGCATGACCGCAAGATCTTACAGCTAAATGCCATCTGGACCCTGAGATTTGCTAGTGTTAACATGTAAAAACTGTTTCTTAACCTCATCCAGGCTAATCCTAATGTCACCAGCTGGCAAGCCTGCAGCCTTCACAGCAGCCTCCGCCTGCTGCGGCGCAAAATCACCAGTATCAAATCTCCAATAAAAACTGTTCAAATCATTAGCAAAGACAGAATCATTATCAGCATTCATTGAGTGCATTTTAGGTTTACAACCTGTGAGCATTTGTAGTCCCTGCCAGGCTTTCTTTGTATCATATTTCAAAATAATTACTGCATTTTGTCTTTATAAGCAGCGTTATTTTCTTCCTAATTCTATTCTGTACGGCTTTCTTTTCCTCTTTACTACCCCCTGATTTGAATAGGTCCTTTTGTTGATAAAGTATTTTTTTCAGTTCAGGGGTGACCCAAGGTTTGTTATTTGGGAAAAGTTTTACAAAAATATTGAACATTAATATGAAATAGACAATAAATACAGACACAAATATATACAAAATAGCTGTAGAAAAGAGGCTGAATGGATTGGGTGCAGAATGTGCAAAGAATATGTAGTATGTGCAATGGGCAGATGTAAAGTCCAGGATGAAGGTTAATGCAAAGTGTAGTGACTAGGGGGGGGTTAAGAGTCAGTGTCAGTGGGGGGTCCAGGGTCCAGTTTACTTGAGTCTTTTCTTTTCATGCCACTTTCTATTTCTACTCCACTACATACAATGAAAATATATTTTTTTTAAAAGATTAGCTGCCTTTATTAGATCAGCTTTATGCATCGTTTTTTTGCAACCTTAATCTTTCTCGTTCCTCCTCCTCTTGTTGCTCTCACCTGTTTAAAAGCGTTTTGAGTGGTTTTGGCTACGTCCACCTTTCTTGTGCCTCCTCTTCCTGTCGTCGAGCTAATAATGAAAAATACACATTAAAAAAAACACTCTTATTATAAAAGTATGTTGACCAACACTACATAAAAGTTTATGTTTTGAACAAACCAGAAGCTTTTGCATTAAGTATCTTCTCATTCTCCGGAGCCTCAAGGTGGTCATCCATCCTGTGAGCATGCATTACAAGCAGAGTTAATGTAGGTTATCATCATACATCCATATAAACGACAAGAGTCTTGGGCTACAGCTGAGCTATGATTTTGCAAGGGAAGTGGCCATTGCAACTTAGCATTTAGACTATAAAACTAATACTCCAGCCAGTCCTAATATGAAATGCTTTAGGTTTCCTGTTTTATTTTGTAGTGTCTGTTTCTCTTGTGTTGTGTCTTGTTTAAATTCCTGCCTTGTGTGTTTTCCCGCCTTTGTGATTGTCTGCTCTGCCCAGAGGGTCAGAATCATCGCGAAAAACTGCGTAAGTGGGGTTTTAAGAACACATTTGTTCTTAAGAACGTTTGGTGAATGAGGCTCAATGCTGATATTTGATATCAGTGTACTTTTACGTTTTGATGTAGTCACAATGTACGCTGCAGCTGGGATGGGCGAAAGGATTGTATCAATACCGTTAGACCCAATCAATATCTTTCTGTTTCATACTGATTCCCAACTTTCTCATGATAATTACATCATGTCTGTCACTTAGCATACAGGAGGAAGCTCTTTGTCACACAACCGTAAGAAACCTTTTGTATATCCGTCTTGGAGCCAACCCATGCTATCGTACAGACTAGAGTTTAGATTCTCTGCCCGAGCCCGAGCCCGAGCAGCTATAGGGTCGAGTTTAGGTTAGAGTTTTTTTTTTTACGTTTCTTCATTCGGATCCATTAGCGATCCATTCCAGTCTGAATAAACAAACAGCGCAGTTTACATGCTTCGTCCTTGTTGCATTATTCATTAAGATAATTCTAAACAGATTTCTGTAGTTCAAACAACTCGGAATTGTAGTTGAGAACGTCAGTTATAACGGCCCACGTATTCAAAAAATGTCGGGTTTAAATCGGGCTCGGGCTCATAATTACAGTTAATGTGTCAGGCCGGGCTCGGACACAACGTGCACGGGCTCGGGTAGGGTCGGACTTGATTTTTTTGGGCCCGATCTAAGCTCTACTGCAGACTAGATTAGAACAAAAGAATATGAATTCCTGTAGCTTGAAAAGAAGTTACATTCATCACGCTAAAATATTTGAACTGCGACTGAGAGTAACCTAAGAATTCAGAAGTACGCCCATCTTTTGGGGGGACAACGGAACAATAGAGAGAGTTTTCATCCAAGGAATATATCTGTGATACTGGTTTGGGACCTTAAAATGCGAATCCACAAGGGAGAAGCATCTTTTCAGTCCGCTGCAGCATAAAATCCTGTTCTGTCATGTCATTTCGTTATTCAGTCTTTTTGTTTAATCTTCATTCGACCGAGCCTCTACTTTTTTCAAAACGCAACAGTATGCTGAAAGCGGCGGCCAATCGAAGGTTGAGGCGCAGTCCCTGCTGCAACAAATACAAACAAAAAGTTCTTATTTTTACTTGTCACATTTGGAAAATGATTTCAGACGAGCGATTTTGCCACAAAGCCCGACATTGTCAGTCTCTGAGTGCATCGACCTAATAGAGGGACTAAAAGAGAGCTTTGCTCGGTTTAGAGACAATTCAGGGTGTGATTTTTGAGCAAGTAATGAAGCTAACATCACAGCTGGGACCAGAGTGAGAAAGCTCCCGGCAAGGCTTGCAGGATCATTGGTCACAACTAGTGGAAAGCAACAAGTGTGAGAAATGATGGTGACCCTTAGGACCCTTAGATCATATGGAACGACATCCTTGACAGACAGCTGATCGAGCTGGACAATCGTTTCCAAGAGGATCAGTATGGAATAATGAGGGCAGCAGCAACTTTTCTCCCACAGTCCAAGACTTTTTTTTTTTGCAGAGAAGGATTCTCAAACCACTTCAAGTCATCATCACCCTTCCCATGACTTCTTGTAGTGTTGAGAGACTGTTCTCCACTGCATGTAGCATCCATGAGTAGGCTACTACCTGCCTCAACAACCTGTGCCTTTTGTCCTTTGAAAAAGAACTCTGTGACTCTTTGGACTATGATGAGATCATTTCTGTTTTGTAGAATGAAAACAACAAAGGTAGGCCTGTTTAACTCATTTCCTTCATATTTGTCTGTGAAGTGATTTAACTAAGTGGTGTGTTGTGTAAAGCTGTATGCCTTATAGGCTACATTGTTTAGTTTAAATGAGTTGCTATTTTTTTTTTGGCACAAAAGCTTAATTTCCACCAGGCTGACTGCATTGTATATGGTTGATTTAACAGAAATTAGGGAGTGCGTTATTTATTTCAGGCCGTTGAGAGTTTTCATTATTCAAATTTCTTTTACTTTTAGCCTACTTTGTTTTCGGGGAACTGTCTTTGCACTGCTGACTAGCTTGAATAAAATAGACAGGTTATTGTCTATGCTGGTTTGTCCAGCATTTATTGAGCTCTGTTGGTTGAACATGATGTTTATACAGTGTTTTGTTGTTATTGCCTTTGCCGAACATTGCAAAGTAAAGGCGTCACTGTTTTTGCAGTTTGTCTATTCTTTTTCTACCGAGGTTTAATTATTATTTTAAGTCTTTTTTTTTTTTTTCTTGGGAGAAACTATAGGCCCACTCACTTTTGCACTGGCCCGCCCAAAATACAAGTTTTGCTTACGCCACTGGATCAGATCACTGTCACTTTGCTGCCTGTTCTGCCAATCGCTGCCTTTCCATTTGGTAAAAAACTGGCTGTATTCTTTAGACACACATTGTATGGCAACTGTGTACTTTGTTGACATTTTGAGGCCAGTTTAAAAGTAGAAACATATTCTAACATAAACTCACTGTGGAGCATTTTATTTCTGTTCTGTTTCCTATTATCTGAAAACTGTGAACAGCAAGGTTTTCTTTGTTGAAGTTTGAGGCAAGTTTATTGTAAGTGTATTGCACTTTACTTTTATACGGTTCTGTAAAGAAAAAAAATCTTCCCAGCCCTTGGCACATGACCAAATAATATTTTAATGAGGACTATCCAAATTTCTGCCTTAAGAGCCCATAGAAAATGTGTATTGTATTTGGATACACAATTTGTTGAGAATAAAAACAAGTGAAATTAATAATGAATGTGATGTTTTATTTAGCAAAATAACACACACACACACACACATTTAAAAAATCCTGGAATCGCCCCTAAGCTGCAGTATATTTTGACATGCCTTCCCTTCTGCATGAGAGGCCTGTTATCCCTCTATGTTGTCTGTCTGCTCCATGTACAGTGACTGGTACCTATGAAACACTCAGTTCTGCCCTCTGGGGTGTAAATGTTTGAGAAATGATAGCTGGAGTTGCCACTGTAAACTCCATTGGACATGTGGTAAGATTTGGCATTATGATGCCAGATTACAATAAAATATGAAACATTTATGTGTGAAAGGTTAAGGCAAATGGCTGCAATATTTTGCATGCAAATATTTACACAAATGAGCATGTTGGTAAATGCATTTATGGCCCCAAAAAAAAAACAGGAACCCCACAGTTGATCTTTTTTTTCTCCTTTTATTGTTTACAAAATACCAACATAAATACATAAGAGGCTGTGTGATATTGCTGTGAGAAACAGAGGAGCAGGCAGAAAAGACCACTGAAGCAAACGCTCCACCCCTCTGTAACAAACACACAGTGGCTTTCACTAGTCAGAAAAAAAAAGTCACCTTTGTACTTCACATAATGTAGACAGAGTAGACTAAAGACATGTCATACAACAAAAATGGAAATCACATAAAATAAAAAGAACCAAAAAGATAAAATACTGCGATATAAAAGCAGCTAAACCTCAATCTGTTAAGAAGATGGTGAGGAGGAGGAGAAGCACAGCCAGTGAAGGACCATTTATAGACAGACAGGATACTCAAAACTCAAATGTTTTTTCTTTCAGAGTGCAGCCCTTAAAACTCCTCTGGGCAGATGTACGTTCCCCACAGTGAAAGTGCTTGTTGAATTTCAGTGAACTGAAACTGAACAACAGTGACAGCTCTGGGAAAGGAGATAGAAAAGAAAATGGCAACCCCTCTCCTCTAATCGGCATTTACAGAAACACCATCATCCTCCATTCACACATGCAATCAGACCGTGCTCCTTGTAGTGTGTCCAAAGTCAACTTGGTTACACTCTCATTGGAACCCCTTTTATATTCAAAGCTGTAAAGTCAATAATATCTGTACACCAAGGCATTTTTTTTTTTTTTGCAAACTACAATCATCCATTTCAAGAGCAAAAGCAGTTCCCCAACATATTTTTCGTTACAGTGAAGATGCTTAAGGATACAATGCAGGAAAGGTTAAAAAAAAAAAAACACCAAAGAAGGACCATTGAGGGAATGTGATGAGACACGCAGCAGAGATGCATTAAATTCACGAGAATCTTCTCTACTTCATTTAGCATTTTTCTCTGGCAAAACTACTCTAATCCAGACTACAAATCCCCAAGTTCCACCTTTTAACTGTAATAAAATGCTTCTTTAAAAAACATATCCTAACTTTCTCTGTCGCCTGTCTCCAAAAACCCTTAAAATTAAGGTTGGCTTTGTTCATTGGCTAATGTATATTTAGATAAGTGGTGGAGCCTCGCCACTTTTATGTAATATCCCTACCTGAAATTTACGTATACATTAACATAAATACAGCAGAGGAGACACACAACGCTGTAAATAACTACCGTCAACAGGTGGTACGTTGCCATGGCAGTGGACATGATTCACCAGAGAGCACAATAAAGAAGCAGAGACACACACTTATGGCGTTTTTCCATTACATGGTACCTGCTCGACTCGCCTCGACTCTACTCTACTCTACTCTACTCGTCTCGACTCGACACACTGTGCGTCCGTTTTCCATTGCAGATTGTAGTACCGCCTCAGCGTGGCTGGTCGTTATATGCCGGCTCGACGCACACACCAGCGCACAAGTATAAACATCAGGCCACTTGAGCTTGTTTTACAGTTCTGTGGAGGCTCCACGCAGAGCTTTCGCCGTATACTATGTAAGTGGCCTGATGTTTATACTTGTGCGCTGGTGCGTGCGTCGAGCCGGCCATGTGTGTGTGTCTGTACGTAGGCTACGGCCAAAGCTCTGCCTGGAGCCTCCGCAGAACTGTAAAACAAGCGGCGCCGCAGGAAACTGCCGTGACCTAACGCGACACACACACAGAACGTGGAAGGTGTGTTGTTGCCACAGCCAGAAGACACATTTAGTTTCAAATGAAGCTGGAGGCAGCAAAAAAAAAAAAACACAGCTGGCTAAACTATTTAAAAATAGTGGGTTTGTTCAGGACACCATCTGTCGCTTTCACGTCACCTTTTCGGCTCGCCTCAGCATCGCTTGGAACCTCGACTGAGGTGGTACCAAAAAAAGTACCTGTTAGCAGGTACCAGGTACTTTCTTTCGTAATGGAAAACCAAAACAAGGCGAGTAGAGTCGAGGCGAGTCGAGCAGGTACCATGTAATGGAAAAGCGACTTTAAAAACTATTGGCCTGAGTCATAGTCCGATTTGGGGATTTCTCTACTTAAACTCTGCTGTTTTGGTTAACCCTTGTGGCTTTATGCTACTGGGTGAGAGTGGTGGTACCCAAACAGTCTATTCGCTCACTGCAGTCATAATACAGAGATCATAACCTGAACCAATCCGAGCCGGGAAATTATCGTACACTGTGTTTAGATTTAGCGGTTTGTGTTTTAGTTCTTACGGTCAAGACTAAAAGGTGTGTGGCAAGAAACATGGTGGGGACTAAAAACTACAATTGTCCAATCGCTTGCCAGGTGGAAGAAGCAGGAAGGCTGTTCACTGGGCGGTCGCGGCTGTGCCAAAGGTCTCCTGGGAGGCATAGACCATGTAGAGGAAGCCATCCTGGTCCCGCTCCCGTTCATAGACCTCGGAGATGGCAGCCGACACAGAGACCATACTGTGGCCATTAGCCAGCAGGAAGAAAGCCTGGTTGGAGTTCAGCTGGAGGCGCCTCCTGGTGGCCAGACAAGGATTTTGACGTGAGGAAGGACATTTTACAGTTTTTCTGAATTGCTAAAACACTAAACCTGCCTGAACCCATTTGTCGAAATCAATCACTCTTCTTGCTTGCTAAAACACATTTCACACTGTGATGCACTTGTGTTGCAAAATGGTAAACACGGGCAGCAAAAGTTTAACACAACTACAACAAAGTTGTCATCGTTTACACACGACTCAAAATTGTACACACACTTTTCTTTTTAGAGATTTTTTTTTGGGCGGGCATTTCCACCTTTAATGGATAGGACATCTGAGATATGGAAGGGGAGATGGAGGGGGGAGACATTCAGGAGACATGCAGGAAACTGTCACAGGTCGGACCCAAACCCTGGCCCTACGGCATCGAGGAATATACCTCTACATATGTGCGCCCGCTCTACCAACTGAGCTAACCTGGCCACCACACACGTTTCTACTGAGGTGATCAAACCAATTGTAGATTATATAAGCCAGTTCACAGACGATGATGCTGTGGGAAAATAAATCTTTCATTCACTTTGATTTTGCGGTTTCACAATATTTTTGTGTATATATATATATATATATATATATATATATATATATATTAGGGCTGTCGATCGAAAAAATGTAATCTAATTAATTACATACTATGTGATTAATTAATCAAAATTAATCGTATACATAAAGTTAAATCGTAAAAAAAGAAAAGAAAAAAAAAGTGTTGAATCCTCTACAGTAAAACACAGTCAAACTTTACACCGTTTAGCGTTAGCTGTCAGCATTTTAACCTTGTTTAATCCAGCTACTAGCTAGCGGTAGGCTAACGTTAGCTGCTGTTGAGTATAGTGTTAACTAGCGTCACGTGCAGCGGTGTTTGTGTTGCCTGTATCGTCTTCAGAGCATCAGAGAGAAGCGCAGACATATCAGTGGCACCTGATTTCAGTAGCCAAGGTTGGCAGGAAGAAGATTTTTACAAGTAAATGTTCCAATTAATGATCCAGGCAGAACATTCTCGTCTCCCTCCTTCATTTCACAGTCCAATGGTGGCTAGAACGGTCCGCGTCAAACGTCAATATGGAATGGATTAATCTGCGTTATTTTTTTAACGCGTTATTTTTTCTCTGATTAATCGAAATTAACGCGTTATTTTGACAGCCCTAATATATATGTGTGTGTGTGTGTGTGTGTGTGTATGTATATATATATATATATATATATGTATGTATATCTATGTTCTTTGGCCTTTCGCAGTTGCTGTATTGTCTGCTGTATTGTTCTACAAGTGACTAATATACAAACATTCAATATTGTATTACTTGCAATACTTGCAGTGTACAAGATATTCACTGTACAAGTTGTGATATACTTTTCATTTTCATTGCTATCCTGTGTAGATTATTTTTACAAGCTATTGTATGTATACTTTCCGAGTTTGCTTTTGAGGCCCCGTCTAAGAGGATATTCTGTCATGGCAGACAATAAAGTTTTCTGAATCTCAGGCTGTGTTTAGATGGAAATGATCTGAAGAGAAAGCGCAAAAGTGCCGTCACGTTCTCACTTTTTATTCGGCGTTTAGACGAGAAATCTCCGTGCTTGTGGTGATGCAAAAGTGTGTGAAATTCGATGTAGTATGCACACCAGGCGGCTAGGTGGTAGTGTGAAGCACTGCCACACAACACCGCCTGCGTAGAACCTTCCTTCTACTTCTCTCCCTAGTAGCGCGAAGTGAACAACAAAAGCTGACAGTTTTGTCAAGAGGTGGAGTTATTGCTCCAAACAATGCAGACGGCACACACACACACACACACACACACACACACACATATACACAGTGCGTTTTTACCCTTTAGACAGGAACGCGACGGCGGAGCGTTTTTAAGATTTCCACTCAGGAGGGTGGTTTCACTTTTTTGCATTTTTAAGCCCCAAAAACTTCATCGCGTCTAAACGAAAGGCACATCTGATAAAAATATTTTGTCGTTTTTACCCGCGAGTGTATTCGTGTAAACAGGGTCTAAATCTGACTATGGAACAAAGTGGGGAGGAGAGGAGAGGACTTCAGGTCTACCTGATAATCTTGATGAGTTCACTCATGTTGACGTGGTCGGGCACCAGGAACTTGGTCTTGTCCAGGATGGGAAGTTGTTTTTCTCCTTTATACCTCTCAATGATCACCTATAGAAGACATACACACAATTAATAAATGACTTCTACCTTCTATTCTGGTGGAACTCTATAAAGGCAGAATTTCCTGTGCGGTTTTTTAGACCTGATACCCTGACAGTTGGAATATGTGTTTTAAACAAGTCTTTAGGAACAGCAACGTCAGTACACAGACCAAAAGGAGACAGTCCTGGAACAAAACATTCCCTTATCATGCAGCTGCCTAGATTCCCGGAATCTATGGAGGCACAAAGTTGAAGTGCTCCTCTGCCTGGTAAGGTTATGAGGTTATGTTGGACGCTGACTTAATACAAGACCTGGGGTACCACTGTTTCAACTTACACAGAATGGGTTCGTAAGCTGGAAATTCCACCACTGTAGTCAGTATGTTTTTGTGTCATGGGCAAAAACTCCCTAATAACCTTTCAGCATATAGTTATTCAAGTGGTCTGAGAGACAACTAGACTTCTGTACCTCCGCTTGGCTCTGTTGTGGGGCTTTATAAAATGTAGCCATGACGGGAGACTTTGGCCAATCAGTCATTTCAGAGAGGGAAAAGGTTCCTATTGGCTGTTCTACACATGAAGACAGAGGGGAGAAGGAGATCTGCAGGAAAAGGTCTTACTCTACATGTTTTTTTTTTTTTGCTTTCTATCAACTGCAGCTTTAAATTACAAATACAGTACATACAGGAGGGATGAGGTGGGAAAAAATGTGAGAGCATAGGAAAAGTTTAGGTTACTCTTAAATTTAAAATAAATAAAATATGCAGATTGGACAATATACATCCGAGTTACAACAACTTCCTATTTAATGGCAAAATGCACAAAATGGCCACCACAACATTAGACAACACTCACTAAACATGCATTATGTTGCTCTATATCAAGTTTAGACCACACAATACACATTTGATGTAAATGAAATGGTGTTTATAACATGAAGCTGACTTCATTAATGGCTATTAAAGGCCTGGATTCTCATTATGCATGACAAATTGGACAGCAGATTGGACAATGTGCAGTCTAGTTACAAACCACTTCCTGTTTCGTGGCGGACCATGGGAATTCGACGCCTTGCCGTGCCCACGTCGTACGACAAAACTTACAATCTTCACAATCAAGCATAATTTAGGGCCTAAGGCTTTTCTGACCACATATGAGGTGGACAACCTGCTAGGAGGAACACATCAAAGTATGGCGACTGTAACTTCATGTTGCCAGTAGGTGGCGCTATGGCCTTTAACTCAATATTGGCATGTAGATGTCTTCAGGCCTGGACTTTTATCAAATGTGAAGCTTTGGGCAGATTTGACAACGTACAGTCTATTTACAAACCACTTCCTGTTTCATGGCGTAACATGGAAATTTTAAGCCATGGTCTTTAGATTGTATTGACCATTTTAAAGTCAATCAGGTTAAATCTCTTGGAGGAGTACGTTTAGGTACAGCCCCTTGAAATGGTAAGAAAAAAAACTTCCAAAAATGGCACAGTAAATTCAATATGGCTAACTTTCTGTTCAGGGAATGACTCTAAGAGGCTTTTTTGTAAGTCTAGAGGTGATACACATGACTCCTGAATTCCTTACATATAGGTGAAATGTACTGGGAGGGCACCAGAGTATGGTCTGCCTGCACAAGTTATCATTCTGGTATAGGGGAAGAATGCTCTGGGTAGTATGTAGTTCTTTAAACCAATCATTGCCCAGCTCTAACGTTTTTGTTAATCTGTAATATGTTGGTTGATTACGTAATAATTGTTATTGTTTCCTTTGTTTTCTGTTTAATATTTATAGTGAGAACGGTTTTCTGGAATCAGGGTAATACATTTTAATCTTTCCATGGTAAAATAACAGTAAAGATGTAAATGGAAAAAAATAAAAATTGCTGATCTGAAATTTGAGCAAGTATTAAGAAATGCATAGACCTCTGTTTGGCATGAAAGCAGGTATATTGTTCAGTGAGGCAGGGTCTGATGTAGGAGCTATAAGCAGTCTGTCATACAGTCTTCCGCTCCCCCACCCGTCTTGATGGAGTTGCATTACAGTGACACAGCGCATCTGCCTCTGTTGTCAACACTTACCATGACATGGCAGTTAATAAGCCCAGGAGAGCGCACACACACACACGTTTGTTTCACTGTCTTTGTGGGGACCCGTCATTGACATAATGCATTCCCTAGCCCCTTACCCTAACCTTAACCATCACAACTAAATGCCTAACCTTAACCCTTACCCTCACCCTAACCATAACCTAATTCTAACCCTAATCCTAAAACCAAGTCTTAACCCTCAAACAGAGCTTTAACCTTGTGGGGTCCAGCATTTTGGCCCCACAAAGCTGTCGGGACCCCACAAGTATACTGGACTCCCGGGTTTTGGACCCCACGAATATAGTAAAACAACAACACACACACACACACACACACACACACACACACACACACACACACGCTTTTAAGATGAGAAGAGGCCTGCCATGTGGCAAGCAGATGGAAGGCTGTGGTGATACTCTAACTCAAAATGATAAAACAAGCAGGTGAAACACGAGGTGTGCATTTGTTTATTGGTGGTTGCTAGGAGCCTCCGGACATCTGACATCTGACTTAATAGCAGAAGCAGTCACACCCATTTCTCAATAGAAAAAGTAGGAACAACTACTGTGGTCCCTGTAAGCGGAAAAAAAAAAAAGCCTGATCACAAAAACAATGTATGAAATAAACTTAGAATAATGACCAGCAAGTCCACAACAAAACATCCAACCAGAAGTCAACACGCAGAAAGCCCTTGCAGAAATGTGTCTGATGCCAACAAATGACATTTCAAACAGTTCAGAATACAACCAGGAAACATGTGGTAACACTTTCCGTTGCCGTACGTTTGCCTTGTTCTTACTTGTGTCTTCCTGCTTGCTGTTATGCACGTCATGCTCATACCTTTCTGCCCTTAGGAGTTTTTTTTCTATCGTGTTTTGAGAATAATGTTGCTTCAGTGGATTTCACTGCATGGGCTTTGGTGTTCACTCAATTATTGCAAGTGATTGTGCATCGGCACTCACTGGTATCTTGTTGGGGTGCTGCTCTCGGATCAGTCTGACATCTTCTACTCTCTGTTCTGTAGGGCAGAAAAACAGACTCAGGTTAATGGAAATGTACTACCAGACAAAGAGATTGGCAGCTAGTACTGATAAAACACAAATGAGGACAAAGACAAAACAGCAGTCAAGGGGTTTGTTATTATAATGTCTGGTTCGTAAATGTGTCATTTACATCATGGAGATTTTGATTTATATCAAAGGAGTTCCTATAACTAGATACAATGCTAACATATTCACTAAATGCCCTCCGTATAGGCTGCATCATTTAAAATCATGGGTAAGAATCTGCAGGTGAAGGTGGAGCTTTTCAACACAACATTTTTACTCAAAAGATCAGGGTCAGCAACACAGCTGCTGATTGGATGGATCACTTAGTCATTAATGACCTATGGCAGAGCAGGCCCCTCCTTTCTAAGGGTTAACCCCATTTGAAGTGATTTGGAACTGGGCCAAAATGAACGGCTACAGTTAACACCCTGGGCTTACTGCACTTTGTACTGATAACATCAACAACAGTCTGATCAGTCAACAAACTTGAGCATGGGGATGATAACATCTCATCATGATCATTATCATTATGTTTTTGAACTTAGAATTACAATGAAACATTTGGAAGAAATAGTAAAAAAAAAAAAAAAAAAATCGAAAGTCGTATGGATTTTTTTTTTTTTTTTGGTGATTTTTAAAAACAATTCTTTTCCCCAGAATCAGTATTGTTTTCGTTTTTTTGTTTACCAATGATTGACCTAAATATTTTCTGTTTATCGTCCCAGCTCTAAAACTAAGCATTGATTTTATAGAGCCAAGCAATCAAAGGCAGCACACTGGGTGCTGGCAGCTGTCAGTCAGCTGATGCTTCGAATTAATGCTATCCAGTCTTGTGATGTGCCACTAAAAAAAAAAATTATAAGAAGACAAATGCCCAATGTAAGGACACATCTACCGACATTGCCATTTCCATACTAAATTTGAGGAAATTGAGATTGTTCCATGATTACATTTCAATCAGGTTGAGTCCTGAACAGGGAAGCTCTGATCTGTCTCTCTTGACTGAAGCAAGTGACAAGCCTTTGACTCATCAGTTTTCAATCCAATAAAAGAAGGGGGAAAAAAAAAAAAAAAAACACAAAATGGGAAGCAGTTAGTTTAAACGCCTGTGGGGTTTTTCTTATACATTTCCATTTGGTCATAATAAAGGATTTAGTCAGTGCTGCATGGCACAACTGGAAGATTCCCTGTGGATTGAGTCATCTTATGAACTATTATACAGATATGCAACTTAGGTACAGTGGGGCAAAAAAGTATTTAGTCAGCCACCAATTGTGCTAGTTCTCCCACTTAAAAAGATGAGAGAGGCCTGTAATTTCCATCATTGGTACACTTCAACTATGAGAGACAAAATGAGAAAAAAAAAAAAAAAATCCAGAAAATCACATTGTAGGATTTTTAATGAATTTATTTGCAAATTATGGTGGAAAATAAGTATTTGGTCAATAACAAAAGTTAATCTCAATACTTTGTTATATACCCTTTGTTGGCAATGACAGAGGTCAAACGTTTTCTGTAAGTCTTCACAAGGGTTTCACACACTGTTGCTGGTATTTTGGCCCATTCCTCCATGCAGATCTCCTCTAGAGCAGTGATGTTTTGGGGCTGTCGCTGGGCAACACGGACTTGGATGGGGATGAGATCTGGAGACTGGCTAGGCCACTCCAGGACCTTGAAATGCTTCTTACAAAGCCACTCCTTCGTTGCCCGGGCGGTGTGTTTGGGATCATTGTCATGCTGAAAGACCCAGCCACGTTTCATCTTCAATGCCCTTGCTGATGGAAGGAGGTTTTCACTCAAAATCTCACGATACATGGCCCCATTCATTCTTTCCTTTACACAGATCAGTCGTCCTGGTCCCTTTGCAGAAAAACAGCCCCAAAGCATGATGTTTCCACCCCCCTGCTTCACAGTAGGTATGGTGTTCTTTGGCTGCAACTCAGCATTCTTTCCCCTCCAAACACGACGAGTTGAGTTTTTACCAAAAAGTTCTATTTTGGTTTCATCTGACCATATGACATTCTCCCAATTTTCTTCTGGATCCTCCAAATGCTCTCTAGCTAACTCCAGACGGGCCTGGACATGTACTGGCTTAAGCAGGGGGACACGTCTGGCACTGCAGGATTTGATGGTAGCCTTTGTTACTTTGGTCCTAGCTCTCTGCACGTCATTCACTAAGTCCCCCCGTGTGGTTCTGGGATTTTTGCTCACCGTTCTTGTGATCATTTTGACCCCACGGGGTGAGATCTTGCGTGGAGCCCCGGATCGAGGGAGATTATTAGTGGTCTTGTATGTCTTCCATTTTCTTATAATTTCTCCCACAGTTGATTTCTTCACACCAAGCTGCTTACCTATTGCAGATTCAGTCTTCCCAGCCTGGTGCAGGTCTACAATTTTGTTTCTGGTGTCCTTTGACAGCTCTTTGGTCTTGGCCATAGTGGAGTTTGGAGTGTAACTGTTTGAGGTTGTGGACAGGTGTCTTTTATACTGATAAGTTCAAACAGGTGCCATTAATACAGGTAATGAGTGGAGGACAGAGGAGCCTCTTAAAGAAGAAGTTACAGGTCTGTGAGAGCCAGAAATCTTGCTTGTTTGTAGGTGACCAAATACTTATTTTCTCCAGGAATTTGCAAATAAATTCATTAAAAATCCTACAATGTGATTTTCTTTCTCATTTTGTCTCTCATAGTTGAAGTGTACCAATGATGAAAATTACAGGTCTCTCTCATCTTTTTAAGTGGGAGAACTTGCACAATTGGTGGCTGACTAAATACCTTTTTGCCCCACTGTAAATGATGACTGCTGGTGAACACTACCACACTATCACACTGCAAACAACCACTAAAACAAACCTGTTTGGTCCCAACTGTTAATCACAGAGGTTCTTTTCAGCTTTAACGGCTGTAGTTGTGTTATCTGGTCTATCTTAGCACAGGTCCTTCTCTCTTTTCTGAAGCTCAGTGCAGCCAACCATTACTACAGAGGTTTAGCTCATTTGGTCCCAGGTTCAACAAACTATTATGAATCAGAAATACACTTGGAAACAGTTAAAGGAAAGGCTGTTTAGTGCTGCCAAAGCTAGAGTGAAAAATGTATAACTTTATGGCTAAAAAGTTGCATTTACAAATTACGGTGGGCTAATTAACAGCGTGTAGATGTTTTTCTCCAATAAAAAGGTTATAGTGACCATTAGCTATGTCACTGCATGTGATTTTAATATCCATATTCACAATTTTACATGTAGGCTATTTACAGCAGGGGCGTGCAGGCAAAAATGTAATGTCAATAAATGTGTGTTCTAGGAGGGATGCCTGCTGCCTGGCCCTCATGTGCTCTTGTTGTCTAAACGTTGACCAATAACATGACTTTTAACAGGAAGTTGGTCACTTTTAGTCATATTGGGAATATAATTCCCAGTATGACTAAACCAGTGCTGAAGGCAACAGTTTCCATCTTTGTTCGTTGAAGATATGTAACACTAAGGAAATCCAAACTAAGGCCACCTTATCTAATAATTAAGTTGATATGTTTCATATGTACTAAATTACTGAAAAGCAGCACAAAGTAGCAGTGTTGGGGTAGTTACTCAAAAGTTTTTAAAGTAATACCTTACTTTACTATATTACTCACTGCTGAAAGTAACTAGTACACTACTAGTTACATTACTTTTAGATTACTCCATAACATCACCTGAGATGCACCATAACTTACTTGCCAAATAACAATATCAAGTTAAACCTCATGTATGCCCGAGGACATACACAGTACCTTTATACTCTCTAATACCACAGAGCTGACAACAAAGTTGTGAACATCAGCACAAAATTTGTCAAGAAGTACTGGCGGTCGTCCGTTCTTCATTATCTGTATTTTGCTCAGTAGGCCTATGTTTCGGAAAGATGGCGATTCCACTGTCGAAACAGGAAACATTTCCTCCACTATATAGCTGCCACAAGCCCACTTATCTCTACTTGGTTTACATGCTGTTGAATACAGCCTTGGCTGCTTGGCAAGTGTCGACGACGTGCTCTTTTCATCCGCCTCGGCGTCACTCAATGTCCGGGGGATTTTAGCAAATGGCTAGATTGGATGTTGTGTTCGTGGCGGTGGAGAGGTGTTTGCGACCGGGGGACAATTTACACTTTACAATCAAGTTTTTGTCATTTCGCGCAACTAACCTCCACCCCTCAAAAGACGTCTTAAGCGGTGGCTCTGCTATATTTGTTTCGTCTACTCGGACGAGTGTTATGGTCGCGCAAACACACACATAAACGGACGTTTGAATTGTTATTCTCTCCTCCCGTTATGCATTTAGGCTAATTGAAGAACCAGTAACGTGATACTTATTTGTTAAGTAGCCTATCTGTGATGTGATTACTGAGTTATCAACAGTAATGCGTTACATTACTGCGCTACGGACAAATGTAATCTGATTACAGTAACCCCCAACACTGCAAAGTAGGCCTATATGATGTCAGAGAAAGGCAAGTGCATAAACGATAAACTAATATGTTGCAATATATCTGAAAAGGCACTTAGCTATGTGGGCTGGCTGGAAAAGCATAACTGAAAGTAAAAATCCGCATCGAGGCTGCGGCCTACCCTTCAAACTGAAATAATTGAACACCGCACTTGTAGGTACCATTCGATTTTGTTTTCTCTTTTAAACTCGTCTCTTCTCCTCTACAAACTGTCCCATCCCCCAATCCTGCAGCTCTATTTTTCTCTGCCCAGCGTTTCAACACCACTTTGTTTTTCTCCCACAGCTCTGATGCAAATAAACACACACACACACACACACACACACACACACACACACACACACACACACACACACACACACACACACACAGGCCTGAAGCACATAGCCTATTATAATCTATTCTATATTTAAACCTGTATGCGAGTGAGAACAATATTTATCATAAGCATTATGTCTTCTATATCTCCTTCTAGATAAGTTGACACGACCACAGACCTTCGAACAATATGGTTAGGTTTTCTACTTAGCTGTAACGTTACAGTGACAAAACTCCAGTGGGCTTTCCTCCCTGGGTGTTGAACCTATAGCCTACATTTAAACTGTAAACGGAACTAGCTGGACAACATAAACGCTAATACTCGCCACTAGGATAATAACTACCAACTATCTGGCCTGTCTACATTAACGATGAAATTCAGTCTTGTAACGTTACAGTTCAGACACAAAATTCGTGCGCCAGCTACAAACATACATCATGAGACATAAAGCAGAGGTGTTGTGTGTTAAATGGTAAAAGAAGCTTTGATAACACCTACCGAATGTCCTTCTTTGTTTGAAGGTTTTTTCTGAAGGCATTGCGTCAAAGTCAACCAGTTGGCAGTAGATGAAAACGGAGGTATAGCGGCTGTATCAAAGCAAAAATATAAAAGCTAATAATGATTTATACAACTATTCGAGTTCCCATGTGCTGGTAGCTTATTGTTAAAATACAAACTAAAAGGTACACTAGTTTAGAGACGGTTTGATGTCGTCGCTTCCTTCCTCTGGCTCTTGTTGTGGACGAACTCGAGCAAGCAAAACAAACCTGTCAGCTGACCTCTGACGTCATGCGCCGCTCTCTCTCTCTCTCTCTCTCTCTCTCTCTCTCTCTCTGTCAAATTCAATTTAAGACTCAATTAACGTTAAATAAACCAATCTAAACATCAAATTGTAGGAATTTGAGTTTTCTCTTGTCCCTGATTTAGCTCCATACTGCACCACCATTTGTAGAATAAACCTAAGTGAGTACAAATTGTGATTATTACATTTGATTAAAAAATTCTGTTCGAAAAAAAATAAAAATTAAATCATTACCTTCCATTGGGAAGGTAATGATCTGACTTGTCTTATTAACCTGCATCATTCATCATCACCTCAAAGCATCTAGCATCATTCCTTAAAGGTCTATAGTTCCAAGACCTATCTAAAATATCAAATCGCCCATCAAGGTCCCAACATTTGAAACCCCAAAAATATGGATATAAAAGCCATCATCTCAAGTGTACAACGTACCAAACAACAGCAGCCTTTGATGAACAAGTCGAAATTGACTGAAAACACTCAACACAAACAATATTTTTTGTTTTACATAAGTACAGACTGAGCGATGTAACCTCAGGTTAAGCAATGCAAAATTTAATTTAAAAAAAAAAAAAAACAGGACTATAATGCCATGTCACTTTGAGTTCCCTGATTGATGTGGACTAGACAAACATTTTTACAGTGGTCAAAAAATAGCTTGACCATTACGTGCTTTGCACAAAGTTTATAAGTACAGAAGTGTAGTGCTGCCACTCCAGAAAAAGAAAAATGTATCAGTATCACATTATTACGTGAAAAGTTTATTGTAATATCAAGATGTTTTTCACGTTATAACAAGATATTTTTTATGTTTTAACAAGATATTTTCACGTTATTACAACATACAAACATCAAGTTATACTATTCTATTACACATTATAACATGATAATTTATTATTATAACGTGATACTTTTCATCTTATAACCTGATACTTTTCACGTTATAACGTGATAATATATCTTGATAGAACATGAAACTCCTGTTTAAATGTAGACACGGGGTGTGGACGAATACATTGTGAATTATGGCTCATCAACACGATTTAAAGGGTAACATAGCATTTTTTTTCAACCTGGACTCTATTTTCCTATGTGTTTGTGTCTAAGTGACTGATGGGATCAACAATCTTTGACATTGGTCCGGTGTTAAGCAAGATCGCTGCAGTCGGCAGCGGTGAAACAAGCTGCAATGTAAGTTAATAGGGCAATTGTCCAGCTTGTATTTACCTTCACAAAAGTGCTCGTTTTGCCACTGACAGGCTCAGATTAATATTTTAAATGTCTGACAACATTATGGAAAGGATCCCTTCAGAGATAGACCTTTAAAAACCTCTTTGAGACCTTTCTGTTTAACCAGAATCAGCTCTCAAGTCGCTAGCGCTAAACCCACCAGACTCCATTTAAAAAAGTAATACTTTTAGCGTGTATAGAGCCTACATATAGTCACATGTAAATCGGTAAACTATGTGGTTATTTCAACCGAAACTAGAGTTGTGATGGTTGGAAAAGTGGAAAGACGACCCAAAACGGCTTTTCATAGTTTTATTTTGTTTCTGTCGACTTTGAATGAAGTGTATTTTATGATGCTAAAATTACTGTTTATTTACATGGAGTCTGGTGGGTTTAGCGAACGCAATTTAGCAGATGTTTTTATGTTTAGAAAAAGGATCTTACTCTATAACAGAAAGATCGACCTCCTTAGAAATCCTTTCCATAATGTTGTCAGACACTTAGAATATTAATCTGAGCCTGTCATGTGAATATATGTAGGCTCTATACACGCTAAAAGTATTGCTTTTTTAAATGGAGTCTGGTGGGTTTAGCGCTAGCAACTTGAGAGCTGTTTCTGGTTAAATAGAAAGGTCTCAACGAGGTTTTTAAAGGTATATCTCTGAAGGGATCCTTTCCATAATGTTGTCAGACACTTAGAATATTAATCTGAGCCTGTCAGGGGCAAAACAAGCACGTTTGTGAAGGCAAATACAAGCTGGACAATTGCCCTATTAGCTTACATTGTAGCTTGTTTCGCCGCTGCCGACTGCAGTGATCTTGCGTAATACTGGACCAATTTCAAAGATTGTTGTTCCCATTAGTCACTTAGACACAAAAACATAGGAATATAGGGTCCAGGTTGAAAAAAACGGTAGTTACCCTTTAAGTTCTACTTCATCATGGGCTGAGACTTATTTTCCCTACTGTACAGCACCATCCATTTCAAAATCCTTCTTAGTGTACGCACTTATCACAATATCATCCACTGTCCACATTAGCAGCAGAATCTCGCCATGTCTCAGCCCAAGCATGAAGTAGGAGGACTTAATCAAATTGTGTATATGAGCCATGTTTCGCAATGTATTTGTCCGCACACCGTGTCTTCATTTAAACAGGAGTTTCATGTTCTAACAAGATAAATGATCACGTTATAACGTGAAACTTTTCACGTTATAACGTGATAAATACTATATTGTAACTTGATACGTTTGTATGTTGTAATAACGTGAAAATAAATAGTTACTACAATAAACTTTTCACGTAATATCGTGATACATTTTATTTTTCTGCCGTGGCAGCACTACGCTTCCGTATATAAGAGAGTCCTGCACACTGCTGTCTAAAATGGCAGGTTGCATTGCTATTTAGGACAGTTTGGGAAACCTTTAGCAAACTGGGTTTGTTTTTAAGGTTGACGCGTCCTTTTTGTCATTACAGTATTTTAGTGCAGCTTTATAGCTGTTCCACCTACCTGTTGTCTTATTTGAAAATCATTTCAGTTGCCTCTACTTGATAGAGACGGTAACAACATCTGAAGTGTAACACATTTCAGTATTAAAGTAACATTAACTGTAACTGTCACAGGAAGATCACCAGGTCAAATTCATAAATTAGATCTGCTGGGAAGATCAAGTAAAACTTTCCTTAACCTGAATTATTGAATGTATGGCTAATTGACATAAATCATTTAGTTGAGTAGAACAGTGAAAAATATTCAGTTTCAAGAAAAGGTTTTTCAATCTGTAATTAAAATATAAGCGATAAGAGCCTGCATCCAGTGTAAAAGTATTCTTTTAGAATCTTAAACTGAATTATTGACATATTAATATAAGCAGATTGTTGTAGCTGCTCCTGGGGGGTTGAGTGACTTGTGGTGAGTTTGACTACTTTGTATACTGTTGATAGTTTAACCTACAGCAATCCATCAATAAGATATGATCAAAATATGTTTTGAATAGAAAATCTGTAAAGCTAAGTACAGATAGGCCTACTTTTGGTAGAGTAGAAGTAGCATAAGATGAAGTAACTTTTAAACTGTAATTACAGTAGGTCCAGGACTTGGGTAAATACACGTAACTACCCGACTGCTGTTGTTTGGTAGGCTACATTGTACACTTGAGATGAGGCCTTTATATCCATAGTTTTTGTGTTTCAAGAGCAGAAAATCATATTTTTTAATCACATTTTTTTCTCACTTGCGTTCATTCTTTAAATGGTGGTGCAAAATATTTCCTTTTTTGTTAAGTGAAAAATTAAATTCCTACAATTTGATGCTAAGATTTGTTTATCTAACATTAATTAAGTGATTTTAACTTAAAGTGAATTTGACAGAGAGAGAGAGAGAGAGAGAGAGAGAGAGAGAGAGAGAGAGAGAGAGAGAGAGAGAGAGAGACATGGTAATTGTAGTTCAAAGAAAGTAGGCCAAGAAGATGATGCAGTTCTATATTTTATCCAGCAGGTGGAGAACTCTGACCACCTGTTGAATCACCTGAACAGCACCAGTCTCAGGGACCAGAGCAGGCTACCTAACTACACTCTTTACTCTTGCATGCAGAAATTGAAGACCTAAACTAACAGTCAGTTTTAAGACTCACCTCAGTTTCTCTTTACCTGTAATGCTGACAATGCAAGAGTATGTTAGTTTTCCAAATGCAAATTGGGAGCATAACCATGTCATTGACAGGCATGAACGCACACATGTGAGAGGTCCTTGTTTCACTCTCTTATTCAACAATTATACTGTAATATATTTCTGTGCAAAACTGGTGCTTGTCTCTTTAAGCTTCTTTTGTAGTTATTTCTGTAGGAATGGCAAATGTTAGAGTGTGATTGTTTATTCACATCCCAGGGCATTGTATTTTTAGGTTGAGCATGCTGCTAAGCCTTCCCTGCGGATTTCCACCTGAAACCCCCCAACTGGTGCTCAGTCAGGTGTGTGTGTGTGTGTGTATGTGTGTGTGTGTGTGTGTGTGTGTGTGTGTGTGTGTGTGTGTGTGTGTGTGTGTTTCTGTGTGTGTGTGTGTGTGTGTGTGTGTGTGTGTATTGCATAGAGATTAGTCTTTGTGTCTGTCCACGTGCTGTCATCCCACTGGGTGTCTACGAAAGATATGAAGTCAGTTAGAAATAATATGCAGCGAATACACACACACACACACACACACACACACACACACACACACACACACACACACACACAGTATCATCTACCACATTCAAGCTGTGTATTTGTCTCAGCATGGTGCAGGCCCCGAGGACTGTGTGTGTAGGTGCATATATGAAACATCCACCCCTCTCTTTCCATGTCAAAGACAGCTGTAGACACTGATAACACCTGAAATTGTGGGTTGGTGTTTCGGAGTGTGTGCATTCTGTGTCTGAGCACACACCTATGAGTCGGGGAACACCCCTACCTTTCAATCAAATATTTGCTGTCAATATTTAGACCCGCTCCTTCCCTCCACAGTGGGCTCCCACCTGCTCCCTCCACTCATTAGGAGGTGGCGTTGTGAATTGATGGTTCTCACCAGGAGGCTCCACGAGTGCAGAACTGGTCTTAATCAGCTGTTCAGATGGCTGGAGTGCTAATCCGTGTGAAATGAAATGTTGACACTGTCATAGTGTTATATGTAATATCAAGTGTGGTCGATACCAAACACAGGTGAGGGATATGAAGAGGGCAAAGGTGGTGGTTGGGTCTTGTGTGTGTCTTGTGTGTGTATTCCCATTCTTTGAAATAGTTCCCACTGTGTATGCATCAATGCATACAAGAGCAGTACAAATTATTTGGGACACACCCACTTTGACCAATCAGTGCACCATTGTAGGTGTGGCCTCAAGAGTGGCCCTAGATGGTCCCCTCCAAATTTTGTAGAAATTGGATGAACCCTTCAATGACATATAAACTTTTCGTATTTGTAGCGCAATCTTCGCCCAATTTGGTCCGATACCTCATAGTTGCATGGCAAACAAGAATCTTAAGTTTCGTGTTGAGAAATGCTAAAGTTCGTGTTTGGTCGCTAGCTAAATAAATTGTTCAAACCTAGCAAAATTCTTTCGATAACTTTTTGTCAGGGCCATCTGGACATGCTATATGCCAAGTTTCATGCAGATCAGACTTACACTCTAGAAGGAGTTCAAAAAAGTAGGTTTCGCATTTATTTAAATTAAATTTAAATTTTGAAATTGTTTAGCAAATTTGAAAAACAGTGCTATCTATTGGCCGATTTACCCCACACAGAGCTGCAGGAGAGCATGGGGAACAACTGTGTGGAGGTTTTTGTTAATCGGAATAACTGTTGCCAAGATAAGCAAAACTTCCTGTTCAAGCCTTCTTTTGATATTGATTTGATATGTTATTAGGGTCCACAGAGGCTACATGCAAAATATTTTGCAGATCGGACTCATGACCCAGGAGGAGTTCGAAAAAGTAGGTTTCTGATAAATAGCAATTTTGCGGGGAGAAAAGTCTGGGCAGAAATGGATGTGGCCTACAGTATATCACGGGATTTAGCTGAATTCAGGGAATGCGTGAATATAAGGTTTTTGAATGTAAGGTGTGGGAGTTATAGGGCAAAACCCATTCTTATTTTTATAGCTCCACCTGCTGGTGGATATGTGTCATTTTTCCTTTCCAGGGAACGTTCCACACTTACATAACTTGTATGGCGTGGGCTGCAATTCCACTTTTACCGTGGGGGGAATCCTTACGATTACAACAACTGATGCATGCGGGATCCCAGCCCCCTCTGGCTTTGACCCCTAATATTGATTTGACTCAAGTGAAATGTGTAGATAGCCTACAGATGAAGATTTCCCATCAAAGCAAACAGAAGTTAAACTATCCAACTGTAGAAAAAAAAGTGGAGCAAAAGTCAATGAAAGCAAACACAGAGAGAGAAAAATATGGCAGCCATCTTCAGAGTAATACAACTGTGGCCCTTCAGTCATCAGTGGACATGGCTGCTTTTTATATGTCAAGGGATAATGAAATCCCCCAGTAAATCTTTTCTGACCTTTTTGCAGCCACTACCTTGTATCCAATGATTATTCTTCCTTTACCATCTCGCCTGTATTATTTTTTTTACCGGTTTGAGTAGTAAACTTGAACCACATGCCCCCCTCACTGCTCTCTAGTGAAGCTCATAAATCTATCAGAGTAGAGTTGACTGTTGGTGATGGAGTGATTTTGAAACAACAGTCAGCAGAGAGGGAACTTTTTGGAAACAGTTTTGCTCTATGTCAGGGCAGGACTGATGAGTATTTGGGAGAGGAGTTTGTGTTTGCAAATTCTGGATCACTGTTTCTGCTTTGGTGATTGGGGCTTCTACGGATTGTGGGCCCCTAGCAAAAGAGTCAGTCAGGCACACACTGAAGCAACATTAAACTTCCTTTATACCCATGTGATGCATCACACAATCATGTAATTTTCTACATGTTGGTTAGGGACTGCATAAAAATGAACAGGAGTAGGGTGGGGGGCTTATATTCTTTTTTTTTTAAAGCAAGACCCTCCCCAGCATTATTAATATTTTCAGATCCTCCCTTTGGTGTAAGAAAAACTGCACACTTTCACCCCAATATCACCAAATAACAGATAGAACAGTAATGATTTGGTAAGCCTACAACTTGTTTACTGAAATTGTGTAGCCACATTTACATATATGTATATTACAATAATAAAGTTACCACACATTAAAAAGTGAAAATGTAAATTGCCAAATGTATGGCTAACTTAAATGTTGAACATTCTTACCGCTCTACTTTTAGCTAACTAATTGAACTATCCATTACGTTTAGCTAACTATTTGACTTATCCATTACTTTTGTCTAACTATTTGAATTACCCATTACTTTAGCTAACTATTTGAACTATCCATTACTTTTAGCTAACTGTTTTAGCTGTTATCCATTACTTTTACCTAACTGTTTGAACTACCCATTACTTTAGCTAACTATTTGAACTATCCATTACTTTTAGCTAACTGTTTTAGCTGTTATCCATTACTTTTGAGTACTATTACGTTTAGCTGTTTAGACAAATTTCATCGCTTGTTTTAGTTTAGTTTCAATCTGTCTCTCAATCGCAAAACATGTAGTGTTCAGATGTCACAGTTGACTCAATATATGAATAATATCTTTAATCAAATCTTAATTCTTATTTCCTGTTTACTCTACAATGCTTCTGTGTACCCCCTGGCAATTGTAGTAGTACCCCTGGCGTACAAGTGCGTCTGGTTGGGAATTACTGCACACACCATTAAGGAGAATATACCTGGAACTAATGTTTACTAATGCTTGTTTTGTGATATTTTGTGATGCAACATAAATCTTATTAATGTGTGAACCGTACAGTCAGACCCCTTTCTTATGTTTGTGTTTTAAAGTGTTCTTTTAACATTGGAAAGTAGACACAGATTATTATACTTTGACCATGAAGAGAACAGCCCCTGAATAGAAAATCAAATGTTTCTCTTAAAAGCGCTGGAATCATTTTTGTGTTCAGAACGTTGAATATACTAAAAAATAAAAAAACTTGAATTGTTAAATAAAATAAGTGTTTTACATTGCAGAT